>NW_026015365.1:0-26146 GCF_020379485.1 Brassica napus | reverse complement strand
TGAAAGGTTTGATAGGTCTTCTTCAATCCTAACTCCTATTAGATTCTATGTTATTCCACTTCCTAATAGTCTCCCACTACTTTATGTATCAAAATCACTTCTTACATCGCGATTCTTCCTGGTTTGATTAGAATGACAAATAAGTTGTCCATATTCCCAAACAGAAAACGGGGATCACCTGATTTGAAAGTGGATATCTTTTCATCCTAACTCCTATGAGAGTTTATTTGCCACTCCTAATGATTCTCCACTCGTACTTTATGTATAAAATCAAGCTTCTTTACGTACATGGTGATTCTTCCTGTTTTGATTAGAATGACAAGAAGTTGTCATATTCCCAAACAGGAAAACTGGGATCACCTGATTTGAAAGTGGGATAGCTTCTTCATCCTAACTCCTATGAGATTTTTTCCACTTACTTAGTGATTCTCCACTACTTTATGTGTATCAAATAAATCAAGCTTCTTACATCGCATTCTTCCTGGTTTGATTAGAATGACAAAGAATTTGTCATATTCCCAACAGAAAACTGGGATCACCTGATTTGAAAGTGGGATAGCTTCTTCATCCTAACTCCTATGAGATTTATTCTTTTCCTATAGTGATTCTCCACTACTTTATGTATCAAATCAAGCTTTTTACATGGCGATTCTTCCTGTTTTGATTAGAATGACAAGAAGTTGTCATATTCCCAAACAGGAAAACTGGGATCACCTGATTTGAAAGTGGGATAGCTTCTTCATCCTAACTCCTATGAGATTTATTCCACTTCTAATGATTCTCCACTACTTTATGTATCAAAATCAAGTTCTTACATCGCGATTCTTCTGGTTTTGATTAGAATGACAAAGAAGTTGTCATATTCCCAAACAGGAAAACTGGGATCACCTGATTTGAAAGTGGGATAGCTTCTTCATCCTAACTCCTATGAGATTCCACTCCTAATGATTCTCCACTACTTTATGTATCAAAATCAAGCTTCTTACATGGCGATTCTTCCTTTTGATTAGAATGACAAAGAAGTTGTCATATTCCCAAACAGGAAAACTGGGATCACCTGATTTGAAAGTGGGATAGCTTCTTCATCCTAACTCCTATGAGATTTTTCCACTTGATAGTGATTCTCCACTACTTTATGTATCAAAATCAAGCTTCTTACATCGCGATTCTTCCTGGTTTGATTAGAATGACAAAGAAGTTGTCATATTCCCAAACAGGAAAACTGGGATCACCTGATTTGAAAGTGGGATAGCTTCTTCATCCTAACTCCTATGAGATTTATTCCACTTCCTAATGATCTCCACTACTTTATGTATCAAATCAAGCTTTTTACATGCGATTCTTCCTGTTTTGATTAGAATGACAAAGAAGTTGTCATATTCCCAAACAGGAAAACTGGGATCACCTGATTTGAAAGTGGGATAGCTTCTTCATCCTAACTCCTATGAGATTTTTTCCACTTCTAATGATTCTCCACTACTTTATGTATCAAAATCAAGCTTCTTACATCGCGATTCTTCCTGGTTTGATTAGAATGACAAAGAAGTTGTCATATTCCCAAACAGGAAAACTGGGATCACCTGATTTGAAAGTGGGATAGCTTCTTCATCCTAACTCCTATGAGATTTATTCCACTTCCTAATGATTCTCCACTACTTTATGTATCAAAATCAAGCTTTTTACATGGCGATTCTTCCTGTTTTGATTAGAATGACAAAGAAGTTGTCATATTCCCAACAGGAAACTGGGATCACCTGATTTGAAAGTGGGATAGCTTCTTCATCCTAACTCCTATGAGATTTTTCCACTTCCTAATGATTCTCCACTACTTTATGTATCAAAATCAAGCTTCTTACATCGCGATTCTTCCTGGTTTGATTAGAATGACAAAGAAGTTGTCATATTCCCAAACAGGAAAACTGGGATCACCTGATTTGAAAGTGGGATAGCTTCTTCATCCTAACTCCTATGAGATTTATTCCACTTCCTAATGATTCTCCACTACTTTATGTATCAAAATCAAGCTTTTACATCGCGATTCTTCCTGGTTTGATTAGAATGACAAAGAAGTTGTCATATTCCCAAACAGGAAAACTGGGATCACCTGATTTGAAAGTGGGATAGCTTCTTCATCCTAACTCCTATGAGATTTATTCCACTTCCTAATGATTCTCCACTACTTTATGTATCAAAATCAAGCTTCTTACATGGCGATTCTTCCTGGTTTGATTAGAATGACAAAGAAGTTGTCATATTCCCAAACAGGAAAACTGGGATCACCTGATTTGAAAGTGGGATAGCTTCTTCATCCTAACTCCTATGAGTTTTATTCCACTTCCTAATGATTCTCCACTACTTTATGTATCAAAATCAAGCTTTTTACATGCGATTCTTCCTGGTTTGATTAGAATGACAAAGAAGTTGTCATATTCCCAAACAGGAAAACTGGGATCACCTGATTTGAAAGTGGGATAGCTTCTTCATCCTAACTCCTATGAGATTTATTCCACTTCCTAATGATTCTCCACTACTTTATGTATCAAAATCAAGCTTCTTACATCGCGATTCTTCCTGGTTTGATTAGAATGACAAAGAAGTTGTCATATTCCCAAACAGGAAAACTGGGATCACCTGATTTGAAAGTGGATAGCTTCTTCATCCTAACTCCTATGAGATTTATTCCACTTCCTAATGATTCTCCACTACTTTATGTATCAAAATCAAGCTTCTTACATCGCGATTCTTCCTGGTTTGATTAGAATGACAAAGAAGTTGTCATATTCCCAAACAGGAAAACTGGGATCACCTGATTTGAAAGTGGGATAGCTTCTTCATCCTAACTCCTATGAGATTTATTCCACTTCCTAATGATTCTCCACTACTTTATGTATCAAAATCAAGCTTCTTACATCGCGATTCTTCCTGGTTTGATTAGAATGACAAAGAAGTTGTCATATTCCCAAACAGGAAAACTGGGATCACCTGATTTGAAAGTGGGATAGCTTCTTCATCCTAACTCCTATGAGATTTATTCCACTTCCTAATGATTCTCCACTACTTTATGTATCAAAATCAAGCTTTTTACATGGCGATTCTTCCTGTTTGATTAGAATGACAAAGAAGTTGTCATATTCCCAAACAGGAAAACTGGGATCACCTGATTTGAAAGTGGGATAGCTTCTTCATCCTAACTCCTATGAGATTTTTTCCACTTCTAATGATTCTCCACTACTTTATGTATCAAAATCAAGCTTCTTACATCGCGATTCTTCCTGGTTTGATTAGAATGACAAAGAAGTTGTCATATTCCCAACAGGAAAACTGGGATCACCTGATTTGAAAGTGGGATAGCTTCTTCATCCTAACTCCTATGAGATTTATTCCACTTCCTAATGATTCTCCACTACTTTATGTATCAAAATCAAGCTTTTTACATCGCGATTCTTCCTGGTTTGATTAGAATGACAAAGAAGTTGTCATATTCCCAAACAGGAAAACTGGGATCACCTGATTTGAAAGTGGGATAGCTTCTTCATCCTAACTCCTATGAGATTTATTCCACTTCCTAATGATTCTCCACTACTTTATGTATCAAAATCAAGCTTCTTACATCGCGATTCTTCCTGGTTTGATTAGAATGACAAAGAAGTTGTCATATTCCCAAACAGGAAAACTGGGATCACCTGATTTGAAAGTGGGATAGCTTCTTCATCCTAACTCCTATGAGATTTATTCCACTTCCTAATGATTCTCCACTACTTTATGTATCAAAATCAAGCTTCTTACATCGCGATTCTTCCTGGTTTGATTAGAATGACAAAGAAGTTGTCATATTCCCAAACAGGAAAACTGGGATCACCTGATTTGAAAGTGGGATAGCTTCTTCATCCTAACTCCTATGAGATTTATTCCACTTCCTAATGATTCTCCACTACTTTATGTATCAAAATCAAGCTTTTACATCGCGATTCTTCCTGGTTTGATTAGAATGACAAAGAAGTTGTCATATTCCCAAACAGGAAAACTGGGATCACCTGATTTGAAAGTGGGATAGCTTCTTCATCCTAACTCCTATGAGATTTATTCCACTTCCTAATGATTCTCCACTACTTTATGTATCAAAATCAAGCTTCTTACATCGCGATTCTTCCTGGTTTGATTAGAATGACAAAGAAGTTGTCATATTCCCAAACAGGAAAACTGGGATCACCTGATTTGAAAGTGGGATAGCTTCTTCATCCTAACTCCTATGAGATTTATTCCACTTCCTAATGATTCTCCACTACTTTATGTATCAAAATCAAGCTTCTTACATCGCGATTCTTCCTGGTTTGATTAGAATGACAAAGAAGTTGTCATATTCCCAAACAGGAAAACTGGGATCACCTGATTTGAAAGTGGGATAGCTTCTTCATCCTAACTCCTATGAGATTTATTCCACTTCCTAATGATTCTCCACTACTTTATGTATCAAAATCAAGCTTCTTACATCGCGATTCTTCCTGGTTTGATTAGAATGACAAAGAAGTTGTCATATTCCCAAACAGGAAAACTGGGATCACCTGATTTGAAAGTGGGATAGCTTCTTCATCCTAACTCCTATGAGATTTATTCCACTTCCTAATGATTCTCCACTACTTTATGTATCAAAATCAAGCTTCTTACATCGCGATTCTTCCTGGTTTGATTAGAATGACAAAGAAGTTGTCATATTCCCAAACAGGAAAACTGGGATCACCTGATTTGAAAGTGGGATAGCTTCTTCATCCTAACTCCTATGAGATTTTTCCACTTCCTAATGATTCTCCACTACTTTATGTATCAAAATCAAGCTTCTTACATCGCGATTCTTCCTGGTTTGATTAGAATGACAAAGAAGTTGTCATATTCCCAAACAGGAAAACTGGGATCACCTGATTTGAAAGTGGGATAGCTTCTTCATCCTAACTCCTATGAGATTTATTCCACTTCCTAATGATTCTCCACTACTTTATGTATCAAAATCAAGCTTCTTACATCGCGATTCTTCCTGGTTTGATTAGAATGACAAAGAAGTTGTCATATTCCCAAACAGGAAAACTGGGATCACCTGATTTGAAAGTGGGATAGCTTCTTCATCCTAACTCCTATGAGATTTATTCCACTTCCTAATGATTCTCCACTACTTTATGTATCAAAATCAAGCTTCTTACATCGCGATTCTTCCTGGTTTGATTAGAATGACAAAGAAGTTGTCATATTCCCAAACAGGAAAACTGGGATCACCTGATTTGAAAGTGGGATAGCTTCTTCATCCTAACTCCTATGAGATTTATTCCACTTCCTAATGATTCTCCACTACTTTATGTATCAAAATCAAGCTTCTTACATCGCGATTCTTCCTGGTTTGATTAGAATGACAAAGAAGTTGTCATATTCCCAAACAGGAAAACTGGGATCACCTGATTTGAAAGTGGGATAGCTTCTTCATCCTAACTCCTATGAGATTTATTCCACTTCCTAATGATTCTCCACTACTTTATGTATCAAAATCAAGCTTCTTACATCGCGATTCTTCCTGGTTTGATTAGAATGACAAAGAAGTTGTCATATTCCCAAACAGGAAAACTGGGATCACCTGATTTGAAAGTGGGATAGCTTCTTCATCCTAACTCCTATGAGATTTATTCCACTTCCTAATGATTCTCCACTACTTTATGTATCAAAATCAAGCTTCTTACATCGCGATTCTTCCTGGTTTGATTAGAATGACAAAGAAGTTGTCATATTCCCAAACAGGAAAACTGGGATCACCTGATTTGAAAGTGGGATAGCTTCTTCATCCTAACTCCTATGAGATTTATTCCACTTCCTAATGATTCTCCACTACTTTATGTATCAAAATCAAGCTTCTTACATCGCGATTCTTCCTGTTTTGATTAGAATGACAAAGAAGTTGTCATATTCCCAAACAGGAAAACTGGGATCACCTGATTTGAAAGTGGGATAGCTTCTTCATCCTAACTCCTATGAGATTTATTCCACTTCCTAATGATTCTCCACTACTTTATGTATCAAAATCAAGCTTCTTACATCGCGATTCTTCCTGGTTTGATTAGAATGACAAAGAAGTTGTCATATTCCCAAACAGGAAAACTGGGATCACCTGATTTGAAAGTGGGATAGCTTCTTCATCCTAACTCCTATGAGATTTATTCCACTTCCTAATGATTCTCCACTACTTTATGTATCAAAATCAAGCTTCTTACATCGCGATTCTTCCTGGTTTGATTAGAATGACAAAGAAGTTGTCATATTCCCAAACAGGAAAACTGGGATCACCTGATTTGAAAGTGGGATAGCTTCTTCATCCTAACTCCTATGAGATTTATTCCACTTCCTAATGATTCTCCACTACTTTATGTATCAAAATCAAGCTTCTTACATCGCGATTCTTCCTGGTTTGATTAGAATGACAAAGAAGTTGTCATATTCCCAAACAGGAAAACTGGGATCACCTGATTTGAAAGTGGGATAGCTTCTTCATCCTAACTCCTATGAGATTTATTCCACTTCCTAATGATTCTCCACTACTTTATGTATCAAAATCAAGCTTCTTACATCGCGATTCTTCCTGGTTTGATTAGAATGACAAAGAAGTTGTCATATTCCCAAACAGGAAAACTGGGATCACCTGATTTGAAAGTGGGATAGCTTCTTCATCCTAACTCCTATGAGATTTTTTCCACTTCCTAATGATTCTCCACTACTTTATGTATCAAAATCAAGCTTCTTACATCGCGATTCTTCCTGGTTTGATTAGAATGACAAAGAAGTTGTCATATTCCCAAACAGGAAAACTGGGATCACCTGATTTGAAAGTGGGATAGCTTCTTCATCCTAACTCCTATGAGATTTTTTCCACTTCCTAATGATTCTCCACTACTTTATGTATCAAAATCAAGCTTCTTACATCGCGATTCTTCCTGGTTTGATTAGAATGACAAAGAAGTTGTCATATTCCCAAACAGGAAAACTGGGATCACCTGATTTGAAAGTGGGATAGCTTCTTCATCCTAACTCCTATGAGATTTATTCCACTTCCTAATGATTCTCCACTACTTTATGTATCAAAATCAAGCTTCTTACATCGCGATTCTTCCTGGTTTGATTAGAATGACAAAGAA
Organism: Brassica napus; assembly: GCF_020379485.1. Taxonomy (NCBI): domain Eukaryota; kingdom Viridiplantae; phylum Streptophyta; class Magnoliopsida; order Brassicales; family Brassicaceae; genus Brassica; species Brassica napus. Next base: position 18,980 of record NW_026015365.1, on the reverse strand, counting down.
GTTGTCATATTCCCAAACAGGAAAACTGGGATCACCTGATTTGAAAGTGGGATAGCTTCTTCATCCTAACTCCTATGAGATTTATTCCACTTCCTAATGATTCTCCACTACTTTATGTATCAAAATCAAGCTTCTTACATCGCGATTCTTCCTGGTTTGATTAGAATGACAAAGAAGTTGTCATATTCCCAAACAGGAAAACTGGGATCACCTGATTTGAAAGTGGGATAGCTTCTTCATCCTAACTCCTATGAGATTTATTCCACTTCCTAATGATTCTCCACTACTTTATGTATCAAAATCAAGCTTCTTACATCGCGATTCTTCCTGGTTTGATTAGAATGACAAAGAAGTTGTCATATTCCCAAACAGGAAAACTGGGATCACCTGATTTGAAAGTGGGATAGCTTCTTCATCCTAACTCCTATGAGATTTATTCCACTTCCTAATGATTCTCCACTACTTTATGTATCAAAATCAAGCTTCTTACATCGCGATTCTTCCTGGTTTGATTAGAATGACAAAGAAGTTGTCATATTCCCAAACAGGAAAACTGGGATCACCTGATTTGAAAGTGGGATAGCTTCTTCATCCTAACTCCTATGAGATTTATTCCACTTCCTAATGATTCTCCACTACTTTATGTATCAAAATCAAGCTTCTTACATCGCGATTCTTCCTGTTTTGATTAGAATGACAAAGAAGTTGTCATATTCCCAAACAGGAAAACTGGGATCACCTGATTTGAAAGTGGGATAGCTTCTTCATCCTAACTCCTATGAGATTTATTCCACTTCCTAATGATTCTCCACTACTTTATGTATCAAAATCAAGCTTCTTACATCGCGATTCTTCCTGGTTTGATTAGAATGACAAAGAAGTTGTCATATTCCCAAACAGGAAAACTGGGATCACCTGATTTGAAAGTGGGATAGCTTCTTCATCCTAACTCCTATGAGATTTATTCCACTTCCTAATGATTCTCCACTACTTTATGTATCAAAATCAAGCTTCTTACATCGCGATTCTTCCTGGTTTGATTAGAATGACAAAGAAGTTGTCATATTCCCAAACAGGAAAACTGGGATCACCTGATTTGAAAGTGGGATAGCTTCTTCATCCTAACTCCTATGAGATTTATTCCACTTCCTAATGATTCTCCACTACTTTATGTATCAAAATCAAGCTTCTTACATCGCGATTCTTCCTGGTTTGATTAGAATGACAAAGAAGTTGTCATATTCCCAAACAGGAAAACTGGGATCACCTGATTTGAAAGTGGGATAGCTTCTTCATCCTAACTCCTATGAGATTTATTCCACTTCCTAATGATTCTCCACTACTTTATGTATCAAAATCAAGCTTCTTACATCGCGATTCTTCCTGGTTTGATTAGAATGACAAAGAAGTTGTCATATTCCCAAACAGGAAAACTGGGATCACCTGATTTGAAAGTGGGATAGCTTCTTCATCCTAACTCCTATGAGATTTATTCCACTTCCTAATGATTCTCCACTACTTTATGTATCAAAATCAAGCTTCTTACATCGCGATTCTTCCTGGTTTGATTAGAATGACAAAGAAGTTGTCATATTCCCAAACAGGAAAACTGGGATCACCTGATTTGAAAGTGGGATAGCTTCTTCATCCTAACTCCTATGAGATTTTTTCCACTTCCTAATGATTCTCCACTACTTTATGTATCAAAATCAAGCTTCTTACATCGCGATTCTTCCTGGTTTGATTAGAATGACAAAGAAGTTGTCATATTCCCAAACAGGAAAACTGGGATCACCTGATTTGAAAGTGGGATAGCTTCTTCATCCTAACTCCTATGAGATTTATTCCACTTCCTAATGATTCTCCACTACTTTATGTATCAAAATCAAGCTTCTTACATCGCGATTCTTCCTGGTTTGATTAGAATGACAAAGAAGTTGTCATATTCCCAAACAGGAAAACTGGGATCACCTGATTTGAAAGTGGGATAGCTTCTTCATCCTAACTCCTATGAGATTTATTCCACTTCCTAATGATTCTCCACTACTTTATGTATCAAAATCAAGCTTCTTACATCGCGATTCTTCCTGGTTTGATTAGAATGACAAAGAAGTTGTCATATTCCCAAACAGGAAAACTGGGATCACCTGATTTGAAAGTGGGATAGCTTCTTCATCCTAACTCCTATGAGATTTATTCCACTTCCTAATGATTCTCCACTACTTTATGTATCAAAATCAAGCTTCTTACATCGCGATTCTTCCTGGTTTGATTAGAATGACAAAGAAGTTGTCATATTCCCAAACAGGAAAACTGGGATCACCTGATTTGAAAGTGGGATAGCTTCTTCATCCTAACTCCTATGAGATTTTTCCACTTCCTAATGATTCTCCACTACTTTATGTATCAAAATCAAGCTTCTTACATCGCGATTCTTCCTGGTTTGATTAGAATGACAAAGAAGTTGTCATATTCCCAAACAGGAAAACTGGGATCACCTGATTTGAAAGTGGGATAGCTTCTTCATCCTAACTCCTATGAGATTTATTCCACTTCCTAATGATTCTCCACTACTTTATGTATCAAAATCAAGCTTCTTACATCGCGATTCTTCCTGGTTTGATTAGAATGACAAAGAAGTTGTCATATTCCCAAACAGGAAAACTGGGATCACCTGATTTGAAAGTGGGATAGCTTCTTCATCCTAACTCCTATGAGATTTATTCCACTTCCTAATGATTCTCCACTACTTTATGTATCAAAATCAAGCTTCTTACATCGCGATTCTTCCTGGTTTGATTAGAATGACAAAGAAGTTGTCATATTCCCAAACAGGAAAACTGGGATCACCTGATTTGAAAGTGGGATAGCTTCTTCATCCTAACTCCTATGAGATTTATTCCACTTCCTAATGATTCTCCACTACTTTATGTATCAAAATCAAGCTTCTTACATCGCGATTCTTCCTGGTTTGATTAGAATGACAAAGAAGTTGTCATATTCCCAAACAGGAAAACTGGGATCACCTGATTTGAAAGTGGGATAGCTTCTTCATCCTAACTCCTATGAGATTTATTCCACTTCCTAATGATTCTCCACTACTTTATGTATCAAAATCAAGCTTCTTACATCGCGATTCTTCCTGGTTTGATTAGAATGACAAAGAAGTTGTCATATTCCCAAACAGGAAAACTGGGATCACCTGATTTGAAAGTGGGATAGCTTCTTCATCCTAACTCCTATGAGATTTATTCCACTTCCTAATGATTCTCCACTACTTTATGTATCAAAATCAAGCTTCTTACATCGCGATTCTTCCTGGTTTGATTAGAATGACAAAGAAGTTGTCATATTCCCAAACAGGAAAACTGGGATCACCTGATTTGAAAGTGGGATAGCTTCTTCATCCTAACTCCTATGAGATTTATTCCACTTCCTAATGATTCTCCACTACTTTATGTATCAAAATCAAGCTTCTTACATCGCGATTCTTCCTGGTTTGATTAGAATGACAAAGAAGTTGTCATATTCCCAAACAGGAAAACTGGGATCACCTGATTTGAAAGTGGGATAGCTTCTTCATCCTAACTCCTATGAGATTTATTCCACTTCCTAATGATTCTCCACTACTTTATGTATCAAAATCAAGCTTCTTACATCGCGATTCTTCCTGGTTTGATTAGAATGACAAAGAAGTTGTCATATTCCCAAACAGGAAAACTGGGATCACCTGATTTGAAAGTGGGATAGCTTCTTCATCCTAACTCCTATGAGATTTATTCCACTTCCTAATGATTCTCCACTACTTTATGTATCAAAATCAAGCTTCTTACATCGCGATTCTTCCTGGTTTGATTAGAATGACAAAGAAGTTGTCATATTCCCAAACAGGAAAACTGGGATCACCTGATTTGAAAGTGGGATAGCTTCTTCATCCTAACTCCTATGAGATTTATTCCACTTCCTAATGATTCTCCACTACTTTATGTATCAAAATCAAGCTTCTTACATCGCGATTCTTCCTGGTTTGATTAGAATGACAAAGAAGTTGTCATATTCCCAAACAGGAAAACTGGGATCACCTGATTTGAAAGTGGGATAGCTTCTTCATCCTAACTCCTATGAGATTTATTCCACTTCCTAATGATTCTCCACTACTTTATGTATCAAAATCAAGCTTCTTACATCGCGATTCTTCCTGGTTTGATTAGAATGACAAAGAAGTTGTCATATTCCCAAACAGGAAAACTGGGATCACCTGATTTGAAAGTGGGATAGCTTCTTCATCCTAACTCCTATGAGATTTATTCCACTTCCTAATGATTCTCCACTACTTTATGTATCAAAATCAAGCTTCTTACATCGCGATTCTTCCTGGTTTGATTAGAATGACAAAGAAGTTGTCATATTCCCAAACAGGAAAACTGGGATCACCTGATTTGAAAGTGGGATAGCTTCTTCATCCTAACTCCTATGAGATTTATTCCACTTCCTAATGATTCTCCACTACTTTATGTATCAAAATCAAGCTTCTTACATCGCGATTCTTCCTGGTTTGATTAGAATGACAAAGAAGTTGTCATATTCCCAAACAGGAAAACTGGGATCACCTGATTTGAAAGTGGGATAGCTTCTTCATCCTAACTCCTATGAGATTTATTCCACTTCCTAATGATTCTCCACTACTTTATGTATCAAAATCAAGCTTCTTACATCGCGATTCTTCCTGGTTTGATTAGAATGACAAAGAAGTTGTCATATTCCCAAACAGGAAAACTGGGATCACCTGATTTGAAAGTGGGATAGCTTCTTCATCCTAACTCCTATGAGATTTATTCCACTTCCTAATGATTCTCCACTACTTTATGTATCAAAATCAAGCTTCTTACATCGCGATTCTTCCTGGTTTGATTAGAATGACAAAGAAGTTGTCATATTCCCAAACAGGAAAACTGGGATCACCTGATTTGAAAGTGGGATAGCTTCTTCATCCTAACTCCTATGAGATTTATTCCACTTCCTAATGATTCTCCACTACTTTATGTATCAAAATCAAGCTTCTTACATCGCGATTCTTCCTGGTTTGATTAGAATGACAAAGAAGTTGTCATATTCCCAAACAGGAAAACTGGGATCACCTGATTTGAAAGTGGGATAGCTTCTTCATCCTAACTCCTATGAGATTTATTCCACTTCCTAATGATTCTCCACTACTTTATGTATCAAAATCAAGCTTCTTACATCGCGATTCTTCCTGGTTTGATTAGAATGACAAAGAAGTTGTCATATTCCCAAACAGGAAAACTGGGATCACCTGATTTGAAAGTGGGATAGCTTCTTCATCCTAACTCCTATGAGATTTATTCCACTTCCTAATGATTCTCCACTACTTTATGTATCAAAATCAAGCTTCTTACATCGCGATTCTTCCTGGTTTGATTAGAATGACAAAGAAGTTGTCATATTCCCAAACAGGAAAACTGGGATCACCTGATTTGAAAGTGGGATAGCTTCTTCATCCTAACTCCTATGAGATTTATTCCACTTCCTAATGATTCTCCACTACTTTATGTATCAAAATCAAGCTTCTTACATCGCGATTCTTCCTGGTTTGATTAGAATGACAAAGAAGTTGTCATATTCCCAAACAGGAAAACTGGGATCACCTGATTTGAAAGTGGGATAGCTTCTTCATCCTAACTCCTATGAGATTTATTCCACTTCCTAATGATTCTCCACTACTTTATGTATCAAAATCAAGCTTCTTACATCGCGATTCTTCCTGGTTTGATTAGAATGACAAAGAAGTTGTCATATTCCCAAACAGGAAAACTGGGATCACCTGATTTGAAAGTGGGATAGCTTCTTCATCCTAACTCCTATGAGATTTATTCCACTTCCTAATGATTCTCCACTACTTTATGTATCAAAATCAAGCTTCTTACATCGCGATTCTTCCTGGTTTGATTAGAATGACAAAGAAGTTGTCATATTCCCAAACAGGAAAACTGGGATCACCTGATTTGAAAGTGGGATAGCTTCTTCATCCTAACTCCTATGAGATTTATTCCACTTCCTAATGATTCTCCACTACTTTATGTATCAAAATCAAGCTTCTTACATCGCGATTCTTCCTGGTTTGATTAGAATGACAAAGAAGTTGTCATATTCCCAAACAGGAAAACTGGGATCACCTGATTTGAAAGTGGGATAGCTTCTTCATCCTAACTCCTATGAGATTTATTCCACTTCCTAATGATTCTCCACTACTTTATGTATCAAAATCAAGCTTCTTACATCGCGATTCTTCCTGGTTTGATTAGAATGACAAAGAAGTTGTCATATTCCCAAACAGGAAAACTGGGATCACCTGATTTGAAAGTGGGATAGCTTCTTCATCCTAACTCCTATGAGATTTATTCCACTTCCTAATGATTCTCCACTACTTTATGTATCAAAATCAAGCTTCTTACATCGCGATTCTTCCTGGTTTGATTAGAATGACAAAGAAGTTGTCATATTCCCAAACAGGAAAACTGGGATCACCTGATTTGAAAGTGGGATAGCTTCTTCATCCTAACTCCTATGAGATTTATTCCACTTCCTAATGATTCTCCACTACTTTATGTATCAAAATCAAGCTTCTTACATCGCGATTCTTCCTGGTTTGATTAGAATGACAAAGAAGTTGTCATATTCCCAAACAGGAAAACTGGGATCACCTGATTTGAAAGTGGGATAGCTTCTTCATCCTAACTCCTATGAGATTTATTCCACTTCCTAATGATTCTCCACTACTTTATGTATCAAAATCAAGCTTCTTACATCGCGATTCTTCCTGGTTTGATTAGAATGACAAAGAAGTTGTCATATTCCCAAACAGGAAAACTGGGATCACCTGATTTGAAAGTGGGATAGCTTCTTCATCCTAACTCCTATGAGATTTATTCCACTTCCTAATGATTCTCCACTACTTTATGTATCAAAATCAAGCTTCTTACATCGCGATTCTTCCTGGTTTGATTAGAATGACAAAGAAGTTGTCATATTCCCAAACAGGAAAACTGGGATCACCTGATTTGAAAGTGGGATAGCTTCTTCATCCTAACTCCTATGAGATTTATTCCACTTCCTAATGATTCTCCACTACTTTATGTATCAAAATCAAGCTTCTTACATCGCGATTCTTCCTGGTTTGATTAGAATGACAAAGAAGTTGTCATATTCCCAAACAGGAAAACTGGGATCACCTGATTTGAAAGTGGGATAGCTTCTTCATCCTAACTCCTATGAGATTTATTCCACTTCCTAATGATTCTCCACTACTTTATGTATCAAAATCAAGCTTCTTACATCGCGATTCTTCCTGGTTTGATTAGAATGACAAAGAAGTTGTCATATTCCCAAACAGGAAAACTGGGATCACCTGATTTGAAAGTGGGATAGCTTCTTCATCCTAACTCCTATGAGATTTATTCCACTTCCTAATGATTCTCCACTACTTTATGTATCAAAATCAAGCTTCTTACATCGCGATTCTTCCTGGTTTGATTAGAATGACAAAGAAGTTGTCATATTCCCAAACAGGAAAACTGGGATCACCTGATTTGAAAGTGGGATAGCTTCTTCATCCTAACTCCTATGAGATTTATTCCACTTCCTAATGATTCTCCACTACTTTATGTATCAAAATCAAGCTTCTTACATCGCGATTCTTCCTGGTTTGATTAGAATGACAAAGAAGTTGTCATATTCCCAAACAGGAAAACTGGGATCACCTGATTTGAAAGTGGGATAGCTTCTTCATCCTAACTCCTATGAGATTTATTCCACTTCCTAATGATTCTCCACTACTTTATGTATCAAAATCAAGCTTCTTACATCGCGATTCTTCCTGGTTTGATTAGAATGACAAAGAAGTTGTCATATTCCCAAACAGGAAAACTGGGATCACCTGATTTGAAAGTGGGATAGCTTCTTCATCCTAACTCCTATGAGATTTATTCCACTTCCTAATGATTCTCCACTACTTTATGTATCAAAATCAAGCTTCTTACATCGCGATTCTTCCTGGTTTGATTAGAATGACAAAGAAGTTGTCATATTCCCAAACAGGAAAACTGGGATCACCTGATTTGAAAGTGGGATAGCTTCTTCATCCTAACTCCTATGAGATTTATTCCACTTCCTAATGATTCTCCACTACTTTATGTATCAAAATCAAGCTTCTTACATCGCGATTCTTCCTGGTTTGATTAGAATGACAAAGAAGTTGTCATATTCCCAAACAGGAAAACTGGGATCACCTGATTTGAAAGTGGGATAGCTTCTTCATCCTAACTCCTATGAGATTTATTCCACTTCCTAATGATTCTCCACTACTTTATGTATCAAAATCAAGCTTCTTACATCGCGATTCTTCCTGGTTTGATTAGAATGACAAAGAAGTTGTCATATTCCCAAACAGGAAAACTGGGATCACCTGATTTGAAAGTGGGATAGCTTCTTCATCCTAACTCCTATGAGATTTATTCCACTTCCTAATGATTCTCCACTACTTTATGTATCAAAATCAAGCTTCTTACATCGCGATTCTTCCTGGTTTGATTAGAATGACAAAGAAGTTGTCATATTCCCAAACAGGAAAACTGGGATCACCTGATTTGAAAGTGGGATAGCTTCTTCATCCTAACTCCTATGAGATTTATTCCACTTCCTAATGATTCTCCACTACTTTATGTATCAAAATCAAGCTTCTTACATCGCGATTCTTCCTGGTTTGATTAGAATGACAAAGAAGTTGTCATATTCCCAAACAGGAAAACTGGGATCACCTGATTTGAAAGTGGGATAGCTTCTTCATCCTAACTCCTATGAGATTTATTCCACTTCCTAATGATTCTCCACTACTTTATGTATCAAAATCAAGCTTCTTACATCGCGATTCTTCCTGGTTTGATTAGAATGACAAAGAAGTTGTCATATTCCCAAACAGGAAAACTGGGATCACCTGATTTGAAAGTGGGATAGCTTCTTCATCCTAACTCCTATGAGATTTATTCCACTTCCTAATGATTCTCCACTACTTTATGTATCAAAATCAAGCTTCTTACATCGCGATTCTTCCTGGTTTGATTAGAATGACAAAGAAGTTGTCATATTCCCAAACAGGAAAACTGGGATCACCTGATTTGAAAGTGGGATAGCTTCTTCATCCTAACTCCTATGAGATTTATTCCACTTCCTAATGATTCTCCACTACTTTATGTATCAAAATCAAGCTTCTTACATCGCGATTCTTCCTGGTTTGATTAGAATGACAAAGAAGTTGTCATATTCCCAAACAGGAAAACTGGGATCACCTGATTTGAAAGTGGGATAGCTTCTTCATCCTAACTCCTATGAGATTTATTCCACTTCCTAATGATTCTCCACTACTTTATGTATCAAAATCAAGCTTCTTACATCGCGATTCTTCCTGGTTTGATTAGAATGACAAAGAAGTTGTCATATTCCCAAACAGGAAAACTGGGATCACCTGATTTGAAAGTGGGATAGCTTCTTCATCCTAACTCCTATGAGATTTATTCCACTTCCTAATGATTCTCCACTACTTTATGTATCAAAATCAAGCTTCTTACATCGCGATTCTTCCTGGTTTGATTAGAATGACAAAGAAGTTGTCATATTCCCAAACAGGAAAACTGGGATCACCTGATTTGAAAGTGGGATAGCTTCTTCATCCTAACTCCTATGAGATTTATTCCACTTCCTAATGATTCTCCACTACTTTATGTATCAAAATCAAGCTTCTTACATCGCGATTCTTCCTGGTTTGATTAGAATGACAAAGAAGTTGTCATATTCCCAAACAGGAAAACTGGGATCACCTGATTTGAAAGTGGGATAGCTTCTTCATCCTAACTCCTATGAGATTTATTCCACTTCCTAATGATTCTCCACTACTTTATGTATCAAAATCAAGCTTCTTACATCGCGATTCTTCCTGGTTTGATTAGAATGACAAAGAAGTTGTCATATTCCCAAACAGGAAAACTGGGATCACCTGATTTGAAAGTGGGATAGCTTCTTCATCCTAACTCCTATGAGATTTATTCCACTTCCTAATGATTCTCCACTACTTTATGTATCAAAATCAAGCTTCTTACATCGCGATTCTTCCTGGTTTGATTAGAATGACAAAGAAGTTGTCATATTCCCAAACAGGAAAACTGGGATCACCTGATTTGAAAGTGGGATAGCTTCTTCATCCTAACTCCTATGAGATTTATTCCACTTCCTAATGATTCTCCACTACTTTATGTATCAAAATCAAGCTTCTTACATCGCGATTCTTCCTGGTTTGATTAGAATGACAAAGAAGTTGTCATATTCCCAAACAGGAAAACTGGGATCACCTGATTTGAAAGTGGGATAGCTTCTTCATCCTAACTCCTATGAGATTTATTCCACTTCCTAATGATTCTCCACTACTTTATGTATCAAAATCAAGCTTCTTACATCGCGATTCTTCCTGGTTTGATTAGAATGACAAAGAAGTTGTCATATTCCCAAACAGGAAAACTGGGATCACCTGATTTGAAAGTGGGATAGCTTCTTCATCCTAACTCCTATGAGATTTATTCCACTTCCTAATGATTCTCCACTACTTTATGTATCAAAATCAAGCTTCTTACATCGCGATTCTTCCTGGTTTGATTAGAATGACAAAGAAGTTGTCATATTCCCAAACAGGAAAACTGGGATCACCTGATTTGAAAGTGGGATAGCTTCTTCATCCTAACTCCTATGAGATTTATTCCACTTCCTAATGATTCTCCACTACTTTATGTATCAAAATCAAGCTTCTTACATCGCGATTCTTCCTGGTTTGATTAGAATGACAAAGAAGTTGTCATATTCCCAAACAGGAAAACTGGGATCACCTGATTTGAAAGTGGGATAGCTTCTTCATCCTAACTCCTATGAGATTTATTCCACTTCCTAATGATTCTCCACTACTTTATGTATCAAAATCAAGCTTCTTACATCGCGATTCTTCCTGGTTTGATTAGAATGACAAAGAAGTTGTCATATTCCCAAACAGGAAAACTGGGATCACCTGATTTGAAAGTGGGATAGCTTCTTCATCCTAACTCCTATGAGATTTATTCCACTTCCTAATGATTCTCCACTACTTTATGTATCAAAATCAAGCTTCTTACATCGCGATTCTTCCTGGTTTGATTAGAATGACAAAGAAGTTGTCATATTCCCAAACAGGAAAACTGGGATCACCTGATTTGAAAGTGGGATAGCTTCTTCATCCTAACTCCTATGAGATTTATTCCACTTCCTAATGATTCTCCACTACTTTATGTATCAAAATCAAGCTTCTTACATCGCGATTCTTCCTGGTTTGATTAGAATGACAAAGAAGTTGTCATATTCCCAAACAGGAAAACTGGGATCACCTGATTTGAAAGTGGGATAGCTTCTTCATCCTAACTCCTATGAGATTTATTCCACTTCCTAATGATTCTCCACTACTTTATGTATCAAAATCAAGCTTCTTACATCGCGATTCTTCCTGGTTTGATTAGAATGACAAAGAAGTTGTCATATTCCCAAACAGGAAAACTGGGATCACCTGATTTGAAAGTGGGATAGCTTCTTCATCCTAACTCCTATGAGATTTATTCCACTTCCTAATGATTCTCCACTACTTTATGTATCAAAATCAAGCTTCTTACATCGCGATTCTTCCTGGTTTGATTAGAATGACAAAGAAGTTGTCATATTCCCAAACAGGAAAACTGGGATCACCTGATTTGAAAGTGGGATAGCTTCTTCATCCTAACTCCTATGAGATTTATTCCACTTCCTAATGATTCTCCACTACTTTATGTATCAAAATCAAGCTTCTTACATCGCGATTCTTCCTGGTTTGATTAGAATGACAAAGAAGTTGTCATATTCCCAAACAGGAAAACTGGGATCACCTGATTTGAAAGTGGGATAGCTTCTTCATCCTAACTCCTATGAGATTTATTCCACTTCCTAATGATTCTCCACTACTTTATGTATCAAAATCAAGCTTCTTACATCGCGATTCTTCCTGGTTTGATTAGAATGACAAAGAAGTTGTCATATTCCCAAACAGGAAAACTGGGATCACCTGATTTGAAAGTGGGATAGCTTCTTCATCCTAACTCCTATGAGATTTATTCCACTTCCTAATGATTCTCCACTACTTTATGTATCAAAATCAAGCTTCTTACATCGCGATTCTTCCTGGTTTGATTAGAATGACAAAGAAGTTGTCATATTCCCAAACAGGAAAACTGGGATCACCTGATTTGAAAGTGGGATAGCTTCTTCATCCTAACTCCTATGAGATTTATTCCACTTCCTAATGATTCTCCACTACTTTATGTATCAAAATCAAGCTTCTTACATCGCGATTCTTCCTGGTTTGATTAGAATGACAAAGAAGTTGTCATATTCCCAAACAGGAAAACTGGGATCACCTGATTTGAAAGTGGGATAGCTTCTTCATCCTAACTCCTATGAGATTTATTCCACTTCCTAATGATTCTCCACTACTTTATGTATCAAAATCAAGCTTCTTACATCGCGATTCTTCCTGGTTTGATTAGAATGACAAAGAAGTTGTCATATTCCCAAACAGGAAAACTGGGATCACCTGATTTGAAAGTGGGATAGCTTCTTCATCCTAACTCCTATGAGATTTATTCCACTTCCTAATGATTCTCCACTACTTTATGTATCAAAATCAAGCTTCTTACATCGCGATTCTTCCTGGTTTGATTAGAATGACAAAGAAGTTGTCATATTCCCAAACAGGAAAACTGGGATCACCTGATTTGAAAGTGGGATAGCTTCTTCATCCTAACTCCTATGAGATTTATTCCACTTCCTAATGATTCTCCACTACTTTATGTATCAAAATCAAGCTTCTTACATCGCGATTCTTCCTGGTTTGATTAGAATGACAAAGAAGTTGTCATATTCCCAAACAGGAAAACTGGGATCACCTGATTTGAAAGTGGGATAGCTTCTTCATCCTAACTCCTATGAGATTTATTCCACTTCCTAATGATTCTCCACTACTTTATGTATCAAAATCAAGCTTCTTACATCGCGATTCTTTCTGGTTTGATTTCCCAAAGGTTTGATTAGAAATGACAAATAGTTGTCATATTTCTCCCAACGAGTTTTATAAACTTAAAAATTCTCATGGATGATCCTAATCCACCTGATTTGAAAGTGTTGGCTAGTCTTCTGTTTCGATTTATTTTCTCTTCCCTCCCTTTTCTTCAACTGTTTGCTTCACTTCATCCTAACTCCTATGAGATTATTCCACTTCCTAATGATTCTCCACTACTTTATGTATCAAAATCAAGCTTTTTACATGGCGATTCTTTCTGGTTTTGATTAGAATGACAAAGAAGTTGTCATATTCCCAACAGGAAAACTGGGATCACCTGATTTAAAGTGGTATTCTCCTCCTTATCCTATGTTTGGTTTTGAGCTTCTTTCCTCTCCATCCTTTTGATCTTCTACCTATGATTTTTTTTCCACTTACTAGAGATTCTCCACTACTTTATGTATCAAAATCAAGCTTCTTACATCGCGATTCTTCCTGGTTTGATTAGAATGACAAAGAAGTTGTCATATTCCCAAACAGGAAAACTGGGATCACCTGATTTGAAAGTGGGATAGCTTCTTCATCCTAACTCCTATGAGAGTTATTCCACTTCCTAATGATTCTCCACTACTTTATGTATCAAAATCAAGCTTTTTACATGGCGATTCTTCTTGTTTTGATTAGAATGACAAAGAAGTTGTCATATTCCAAACAGGAAAACTGGGATCACCTGATTTGAAAGTGGGATAGCTTCTTCATCCTAACTCCTATGAGATTTTTCCACTTCCTAATGATTCTCCACTACTTTATGTATCAAAATCAAGCTTCTTACATCGCGATTCTTCCTGGTTTGATTAGAATGACACAAGAAGTTGTCATATTCCCAAACAGGAAAACTGGGATCACCTGATTTGAAAGTGGGATAGCTTCTTCATCCTAACTCCTATGAGATTTATTCCACTTCCTAATGATTCTCCACTACTTTATGTATCAAAATCAAGCTTCTTACATTCGATTCTTCCTGTTTTGATTAGAATGACAAAGAAGTTGTCATATTCCCAAACAGGAAACTGGGATCACCTGATTTGAAAGTGGGATAGCTTCTTCATCCTAACTCCTATGAGATTTTTTCCACTTCCTAATGATTCTCCACTACTTTATGTATCAAATCAAGCTTCTTACATCGCGATTCTTCCTGGTTTGATTAGAATGACAAAGAAGTTGTCATATTCCCAAACAGGAAAACTGGGATCACCTGATTTGAAAGTGGGATAGCTTCTTCATCCTAACTCCTATGAGATTTTTCCACTTCCTAATGATTCTCCACTACTTTATGTATCAAAATCAAGCTTCTTACATCGCGATTCTTCCTGGTTTGATTAGAATGACAAAGAAGTTGTCATATTCCCAAACAGGAAAACTGGGATCACCTGATTTGAAAGTGGGATAGCTTCTTCATCCTAACTCCTATGAGATTTATTTCCACTTCCTAATGTGATTCTCCACTACTTTATGTATCAAAATCAAGCTCTCTTACTTCATCGCGATTCTTCCTGTTTGATTAGAATGACAAAGAAGTTGTCATATTCCCAAACAGGAAAACTGGGATCACCTGATTTGAAAGTGGGATAGCTTCTTCATCCTAACTCCTATGAGATTTATTCCACTTCCTAATGATTCTCCACTACTTTATGTATCAAAATCAAGCTTTTACATCGCGATTCTTCCTGTTTTGATTAGAATGACAAAGAAGTTGTCATATTCCCAAACAGGAAAACTGGGATCACCTGATTTGAAAGTGGGATAGCTTCTTCATCCTAACTCCTATGAGATTTTTTTCCACTTACTAGTGATTCTCCACTACTTTATGTATCAAAATCAAGCTTCTTACATCGCGATTCTTCCTGGTTTGATTAGAATGACAAAGAAGTTGTCATATTCCCAAACAGGAAAACTGGGATCACCTGATTTGAAAGTGGGATAGCTTCTTCATCCTAACTCCTATGAGATTTATTTCCACTTCCTAATGATTCTCCACTACTTTATGTATCAAAATCAAGCTTCTTACATCGCGATTCTTCCTGTTTTGATTAGAATGACAAAGAAGTTGTCATATTCCCAAACAGGAAAACTGGGATCACCTGATTTGAAAGTGGGATAGCTTCTTCATCCTAACTCCTATGAGATTTATTCCACTTCCTAATGATTCTCCACTACTTTATGTATCAAAATCAAGCTTCTTACATCGCGATTCTTCCTGGTTTGATTAGAATGACAAAGAAGTTGTCATATTCCCAAACAGGAAAACTGGGATCACCTGATTTGAAAGTGGGATAGCTTCTTCATCCTAACTCCTATGAGATTTTTTCCACTTCCTAATGATTCTCCACTACTTTATGTATCAAAATCAAGCTTCTTACATCGCGATTCTTCCTGGTTTGATTAGAATGACAAAGAAGTTGTCATATTCCCAAACAGGAAAACTGGGATCACCTGATTTGAAAGTGGGATAGCTTCTTCATCCTAACTCCTATGAGATTTTTTCCACTTCCTAATGATTCTCCACTACTTTATGTATCAAAATCAAGCTTCTTACATCGCGATTCTTCCTGGTTTGATTAGAATGACAAAGAAGTTGTCATATTCCCAAACAGGAAAACTGGGATCACCTGATTTGAAAGTGGGATAGCTTCTTCATCCTAACTCCTATGAGATTTTTCCACTTCCTAATGATTCTCCACTACTTTATGTATCAAAATCAAGCTTCTTACATCGCGATTCTTCCTGGTTTGATTAGAATGACAAAGAAGTTGTCATATTCCCAAACAGGAAAACTGGGATCACCTGATTTGAAAGTGGGATAGCTTCTTCATCCTAACTCCTATGAGATTTATTCCACTTCCTAATGATTCTCCACTACTTTATGTATCAAAATCAAGCTTCTTACATCGCGATTCTTCCTGGTTTGATTAGAATGACAAAGAAGTTGTCATATTCCCAAACAGAAAACTGGGATCACCTGATTTGAAAGTGGATAGCTTCTTCATCCTAACTCCTATGAGATTTATTCCACTTCCTAATGATTCTCCACTACTTTATGTATCAAAATCAAGCTTTTACATCGCGATTCTTCCTGTTTTGATTAGAATGACAAAGAAGTTGTCATATTCCCAAACAGGAAAACTGGGATCACCTGATTTGAAAGTGGGATAGCTTCTTCATCCTAACTCCTATGAGATTTTTCCACTTCCTAGTGATTCTCCACTACTTTATGTATCAAAATCAAGCTTCTTACATCGCGATTCTTCCTGGTTTGATTAGAATGACAAAGAAGTTGTCATATTCCCAAACAGGAAAACTGGGATCACCTGATTTGAAAGTGGGATAGCTTCTTCATCCTAACTCCTATGAGATTTATTCCACTTCCTAATGATTCTCCACTACTTTATGTATCAAAATCAAGCTTCTTACATGCGATTCTTCCTGTTTTGATTAGAATGACAAAGAAGTTGTCATATTCCCAAACAGGAAAACTGGGATCACCTGATTTGAAAGTGGGATAGCTTCTTCATCCTAACTCCTATGAGATTTATTCCACTTCCTAATGATTCTCCACTACTTTATGTATCAAAATCAAGCTTCTTACATCGCGATTCTTCCTGTTTGATTAGAATGACAAAGAAGTTGTCATATTCCCAAACAGGAAAACTGGGATCACCTGATTTGAAAGTGGGATAGCTTCTTCATCCTAACTCCTATGAGATTTTTTCCACTTCCTAATGATTCTCCACTACTTTATGTATCAAAATCAAGCTTCTTACATCGCGATTCTTCCTGGTTTGATTAGAATGACAAAGAAGTTGTCATATTCCCAAACAGGAAAACTGGGATCACCTGATTTGAAAGTGGGATAGCTTCTTCATCCTAACTCCTATGAGATTTATTCCACTTCCTAATGATTCTCCACTACTTTATGTATCAAAATCAAGCTTTTTACATCGCGATTCTTCCTGTTTTGATTAGAATGACAAAGAAGTTGTCATATTCCCAAACAGAAAACTGGGATCACCTGATTTGAAAGTGGGATAGCTTCTTCATCCTAACTCCTATGAGATTTTTTCCACTTCCTAATGATTCTCCACTACTTTATGTATCAAAATCAAGCTTCTTACATCGCGATTCTTCCTGGTTTGATTAGAATGACAAAGAAGTTGTCATATTCCCAAACAGGAAAACTGGGATCACCTGATTTGAAAGTGGGATAGCTTCTTCATCCTAACTCCTATGAGATTTATTCCACTTCCTAATGATTCTCCACTACTTTATGTATCAAAATCAAGCTTCTTACATCGCGATTCTTCCTGGTTTGATTAGAATGACAAAGAAGTTGTCATATTCCCAAACAGGAAAACTGGGATCACCTGATTTGAAAGTGGGATAGCTTCTTCATCCTAACTCCTATGAGATTTATTCCACTTCCTAATGATTCTCCACTACTTTATGTATCAAAATCAAGCTTTTTACATCGCGATTCTTCCTGTTTTGATTAGAATGACAAAGAAGTTGTCATATTCCCAAACAGGAAAACTGGGATCACCTGATTTGAAAGTGGGATAGCTTCTTCATTCCTAACTCCTATGAGATTTTTTCCACTTCCTAGATTCTCCACTACTTTATGTATCAAAATCAAGCTTCTTACATCGCGATTCTTCCTGGTTTGATTAGAATGACAAAGAAGTTGTCATATTCCCAAACAGGAAAACTGGGATCACCTGATTTGAAAGTGGGATAGCTTCTTCATCCTAACTCCTATGAGATTTATTCCACTTCCTAATGATTCTCCACTACTTTATGTATCAAAATCAAGCTTCTTACATCGCGATTCTTCCTGTTTTGATTAGAATGACAAAGAAGTTGTCATATTCCCAAACAGGAAAACTGGGATCACCTGATTTGAAAGTGGGATAGCTTCTTCATCCTAACTCCTATGAGATTTTTTCCACTTCCTAAGATTCTCCACTACTTTATGTATCAAAATCAAGCTTCTTACATCGCGATTCTTCCTGGTTTGATTAGAATGACAAAGAAGTTGTCATATTCCCAAACAGGAAAACTGGGATCACCTGATTTGAAAGTGGGATAGCTTCTTCATCCTAACTCCTATGAGATTTATTCCACTTCCTAATGATTCTCCACTACTTTATGTATCAAAATCAAGCTTCTTACATCGCGATTCTTCCTGTTTTGATTAGAATGACAAAGAAGTTGTCATATTCCCAAACAGGAAAACTGGGATCACCTGATTTGAAAGTGGGATAGCTTCTTCATCCTAACTCCTATGAGATTTTTTCCACTTCCTAATGATTCTCCACTACTTTATGTATCAAAATCAAGCTTCTTACATACTCGCGATTCTTCCTGGTTTGATTAGAATGACAAAGAAGTTGTCATATTCCCAAACAGGAAAACTGGGATCACCTGATTTGAAAGTGGGATAGCTTCTTCATCCTAACTCCTATGAGATTTTTTCCACTTCCTAATGATTCTCCACTACTTTATGTATCAAAATCAAGCTTCTTACATCGCGATTCTTCCTGGTTTGATTAGAATGACAAAGAAGTTGTCATATTCCCAAACAGGAAAACTGGGATCACCTGATTTGAAAGTGGGATAGCTTCTTCATCCTAACTCCTATGAGATTTATTTCCACTTCCTAATGATTCTCCACTACTTTATGTATCAAAATCAAGCTTCTTACATCGCGATTCTTCCTGTTTGATTAGAATGACAAAGAAGTTGTCATATTCCA
>NW_026015364.1:0-86424 GCF_020379485.1 Brassica napus | reverse complement strand
TGATTCTCCACTACTTTATGTATCAAAATCAAGCTTCTTACATCGCGATTCTTCCTGGTTTGATTAGGGACAAAGAAGTTGTCATATCCCAAACAGGAAAACTGGGATCACCTGATTTGAAAGTGGGATAGCTTCTTCATCCTAACTCCTATGAGATTTATTCCACTTCCTAATGATTCTCCACTACTTTATGTATCAAAATCAAGCTTCTTACATCGCGATTCTTCTGGTTGATTAGAATGACAAAGAAGTTGTCATTCCCAAACAGGAAAACTGGGATCACCTGATTTGAAAGTGGGATAGCTTCTTCATCCTAACTCCTATGAGATTTATTCCACTTCTAATGATTCTCCACTACTTTATGTATCAAAATCAAGCTTCTTACATCGCGATTCATCCTGGTTTGATTAGAATGACAAAGAAGTTGTCATATTCCCAAACAGGAAAACTGGGATCACCTGATTTGAAAGTGGGATAGCTTCTTCATCCTAACTCCTATGAGATTTATTCCACTTCCTAATGATTCTCCACTACTTTATGTATCAAAATCAAGCTTCTTACATCGCGATTCATCCTGGTTTGATTAGAATGACAAAGAAGTTGTCATATTCCCAAACAGGAAAACTGGGATCACCTGATTTGAAAGTGGGATAGCTTCTTCATCCTAACTCCTATGAGATTTATTCCACTTCTAATGATTCTCCACTACTTTATGTATCAAAATCAAGCTCTTACATCGCGATTCTTCCTGGTTGATTAGAATGACAAAGAAGTTGTCATATTCCCAAACAGGAAAACTGGGATCACCTGATTTGAAAGTGGGATAGCTTCTTCATCCTAACTCCTATGAGATTTATTCCACTTAATTGTGATTCTCCACTACTTTATGTATCAAAATCAAGCTTCTTACATCGCGATTCTTCCTGGTTTGATTAGAATGACAAAGAAGTTGTCATATTCCCAAACAGGAAAACTGGGATCACCTGATTTGAAAGTGGGATAGCTTCTTCATCCTAACTCCTATGAGATTTATTCCACTTCCTAATGATTCTCCACTACTTTATGTATCAAAATCAAGCTTCTTACATCGCGATTCATCCTGGTTTGATTAGAATGACAAAGAAGTTGTCATATTCCCAAACAGGAAAACTGGGATCACCTGATTTGAAAGTGGGATAGCTTCTTCATCCTAACTCCTATGAGATTTTTCCACTTCTAATGATTCTCCACTACTTTATGTATCAAAATCAAGCTTCTTACATCGCGATTCTTCCTGGTTGATTAGAATGACAAAGAAGTTGTCATATTCCCAAACAGGAAAACTGGGATCACCTGATTTGAAAGTGGGATAGCTTCTTCATCCTAACTCCTATGAGATTTATTCCACTTCCTAATGATTCTCCACTACTTTATGTATCAAAATCAAGCTTCTTACATCGCGATTCTTCCTGGTTTGATTAGAATGACAAAGAAGTTGTCATATTCCCAAACAGGAAAACTGGGATCACCTGATTTGAAAGTGGATAGCTTCTTCATCCTAACTCCTATGAGATTTATTCCACTTCCTAATGATTCTCCACTACTTTATGTATCAAAATCAAGCTTCTTACATCGCGATTCTTCCTGGTTTGATTAGAATGACAAAGAAGTTGTCATATTCCCAAACAGGAAAACTGGGATCACCTGATTTGAAAGTGGGATAGCTTCTTCATCCTAACTCCTATGAGATTTATTCCACTTCCTAATGATTCTCCACTACTTTATGTATCAAAATCAAGCTTCTTACATCGCGATTCTTCCTGGTTGATTAGAATGACAAAGAAGTTGTCATATTCCCAAACAGGAAAACTGGGATCACCTGATTGAAAGTGGGATAGCTTCTTCATCCTAACTCCTATGAGATTTATTCCACTTCCTAATGATTCTCCACTACTTTATGTATCAAAATCAAGCTTCTTACATCGCGATTCATCCTGGTTTGATTAGAATGACAAAGAAGTTGTCATATTCCCAAACAGGAAAACTGGGATCACCTGATTTGAAAGTGGGATAGCTTCTTCATCCTAATCCTATGAGATTTATTCCACTTCCTAATGATTCTCCACTACTTTATGTATCAAAATCAAGCTTCTTACATCGCGATTTCCTGGTTTGATTAGAATGACAAAGAAGTTGTCATATTCCCAAACAGGAAAACTGGGATCACCTGATTTGAAAGTGGGATAGCTCTTCATCCTAACTCCTATGAGATTTATTCCACCTCTCCACTACTTTATGTATCAAAATCAAGCTTCTTACATCGCGATTCTTCCTGGTTTGATTAGAATGACAAAGAAGTTGTCATATTCCCAAACAGGAAAACTGGGATCACCTGATTTGAAAGTGGGATAGCTTCTTCATCCTAACTCCTATGAGATTTATTCCACTTCTGGTGATTCTCCACTACTTTATGTATCAAAATCAAGCTTCTTACATCGCGATTCATCCTGGTTTGATTAGAATGACAAAGAAGTTGTCATTCCCAAACAGGAAAACTGGGATCACCTGATTTGAAAGTGGGATAGCTTCTTCATCCTAACTCCTATGAGATTTATTCCACTTCCTAATGATTCTCCACTACTTTATGTATCAAAATCAAGCTTCTTACATCGCGATTCATCCTGGTTTGATTAGAATGACAAAGAAGTTGTCATATTCCCAAACAGGAAAACTGGGATCACCTGATTTGAAAGTGGGATAGCTTCTTCATCCTAACTCCTATGAGATTTATTCCACTTCCTAATGATTCTCCACTACTTTATGTATCAAAATCAAGCTTCTTACATCGCGATTCTTCCTTAGAATGACAAAGAAGTTGTCATATTCCCAAACAGGAAAAAACTGGGATCACCTGATTTGAAAGTGGGATAGCTTCTTCATCCTAACTCCTATGAGATTTATTCCACTTCCTGGTGATTCTCCAGTACTTTATGTATCAAAATCAAGCTTCTTACATCGCGATTCATCCTGGTTTGATTAGAATGACAAAGAAGTTGTCATATTCCCAAACAGGAAAACTGGGATCACCTGATTTGAAAGTGGGATAGCTTCTTCATCCTAACTCCTATGAGATTTATTCCACTTCCTAATGATTCTCCACTACTTTATGTATCAAAATCAAGCTTCTTACATCGCGA
Organism: Brassica napus; assembly: GCF_020379485.1. Lineage (NCBI taxonomy): Eukaryota > Viridiplantae > Streptophyta > Magnoliopsida > Brassicales > Brassicaceae > Brassica > Brassica napus. Next base: position 83,248 of record NW_026015364.1, on the reverse strand, counting down.
TTCTTCCTGGTTTGATTTTGAATGACAAAGAAGTTGTCATATTCCCAAACAGGAAAACTGGGATCACCTGATTTGAAAGTGGGATAGCTTCTTCATCCTAACTCCTATGAGATTATTCCACTTCCTAATGATTCTCCACTACTTTATGTATCAAAATCAAGCTTCTTACATCGCGATTCTTCCTGGTTTGATTAGAATGACAAAGAAGTTGTCATATTCCCAAACAGGAAAACTGGGATCACCTGATTTGAAAGTGGGATAGCTTCTTCATCCTAACTCCTATGAGATTTATTCCACTTCCTAATGATTCTCCACTACTTTATGTATCAAAATCAAGCTTCTTACATCGCGATTCTTCCTGGTTTGATTAGAATGACAAAGAAGTTGTCATATTCCCAAACAGGAAAACTGGGATCACCTGATTTGAAAGTGGGATAGCTTCTTCATCCTAACTCCTATGAGATTTTCCACTTCCTAATGATTCTCCACTACTTTATGTATCAAAATCAAGCTTCTTACATCGCGATTCTTCCTGGTTTGATTAGAATGACAAAGAAGTTGTCATATTCCCAAACAGGAAAACTGGGATCACCTGATTTGAAAGGGATAGCTTCTTCATCCTAACTCCTATGAGATTTATTCCACTTCCTAATGATTCTCCACTACTTATGTATCAAAATCAAGCTTCTTACATCGCGATTCTTCCTGGTTTGATTAGAATGACAAAGAAGTTGTCATATTCCCAAACAGGAAAACTGGGATCACCTGATTTGAAAGTGGGATAGCTTCTTCATCCTAACTCCTATGAGATTTATTCCACTTCCTAATGATTCTCCACTACTTTATGTATCAAAATCAAGCTTCTTACATCGCGATTCTTCCTGGTTTGATTAGAATGACAAAGAAGTTGTCATATTCCCAAACAGGAAAACTGGGATCACCTGATTTGAAAGTGGGATAGCTTCTTCATCCTAACTCCTATGAGATTTATTCCACTTCTAATGATTCTCCCACTTTATGTATCAAAATCAAGCTTCTTACATCGCGATTCTTCCTGGTTTGATTAGAATGACAAAGAAGTTGTCATATTCCCAAACAGGAAAACTGGGATCACCTGATTTGAAAGTGTGGGATAGCTTCTTCATCCTAACTCCTATGAGATTTTTCACTTCCTAATGATTCTCCACTACTTTATGTATCAAAATCAAGCTTCTTACATCGCGATTCTTCCTGGTTGATTAGAATGACAAAGAAGTTGTCATATTCCCAAACAGGAAAACTGGGATCACCTGATTTGAAAGTGGGATAGCTTCTTCATCCTAACTCCTATGAGATTTATTCCACTTCCTAATGATTCTCCACTACTTTATGTATCAAAATCAAGCTTCTTACATCGCGATTCATCCTGGTTTGATTAGAATGACAAAGAAGTTGTCATATTCCCAAACAGGAAACTGGGATCACCTGATTTGAAAGTGGGATAGCTTCTTCATCCTAACTCCTATGAGATTTATTCCACTTCTAATGATTCTCCACTACTTTATGTATCAAAATCAAGCTTCTTACATCGCGATTCTTCTGGTTTGATTAGAATGACAAAGAAGTTGTCATATTCCCAAACAGGAAAACTGGGATCACCTGATTTGAAAGTGGGATAGCTTCTTCATCCTAACTCCTATGAGATTATTCCACTTTTCCTGATGTTCTCCACTACTTTATGTATCAAAATCAAGCTTCTTACATCGCGATTCTTCCTGGTTTGATTAGAATGACAAAGAAGTTGTCATATTCCCAAACAGGAAAACTGGGATCACCTGATTTGAAAGTGGGATAGCTTCTTCATCCTAACTCCTATGAGATTTATTCCACTTCCTAATGATTCTCCACTACTTTATGTATCAAAATCAAGCTTCTTACATCGCGATTCTTCCTGGTTTGATTAGAATGACAAAGAAGTTGTCATATTCCCAAACAGGAAAACTGGGATCACCTGATTTGAAAGTGGATAGCTTCTTCATCCTAACTCCTATGAGATTTATTCAATGAGTGAGAACATATTTATGTATCACAAAAAGTTCTTACATCGCGATTCTTCCTGGATTAGAGGATGAGAATGAAGCTGATAGGGATGTACCCAAGAGGTCACCAGGGTACAAGTGAGCATCCTACAAGGTTGAAAGTGGGAAGTAACTATCCTAACTCCTATGAGATTTATTCCACTCTCCAAGGATTCTCCACCTTGATGTATCAAAATCAAGCTTCTTAAAGCGAGACAGGGCTGGCAAGGGCTGGAAAGGAAGAGCATCTGGTCTTGGATAAGGAAGATGCTCCAAACGTGTGACGACACTCATTGGCCGATCAAAATAAAGCACCAGCTTCATCTTTGACTTACATGCTTGCTTATCCTTATGATTTCGAAAAACCCTAATGTGTATGGACCTCTATATATTGTGAGCTATCATTAATAAAGATTAGACAGTTGTAAACAAATCACTCTCTCTATACTTTTCAAATGATTCTCCCATTAGTCTCTTAATCTCTCAATCAACTCTACTCTATTTTCTTATCTAAATCAGATTATCTTTACTTTACTTAAATCTGATAATTTATTTCACTTTCCTAATGATTCTCCACTACTTTATGTATCAAAATCAAGCTTCTTTACATCGCGATTCTCCTGTTTTGATTAGGATGACAAAGAAGTTGTCATATTCCCAAAAAGGAAAACTGGGATCACCTGATTTGAAGTGGGATAGCTTCTTCATCCTAACTCCTCGAGATTTTTTCCACTTCCTAATGATTCTCCACTACTTTATGTATCAAAATCAAGCTTCTTACACCCCCAATTCTCCTGGTTTGATTAAATGATACTGAAGTTGTCATATTCCCAAACAGGAAAACTGAGATCACCTGATTTGAAAGTGATGAGATATCTTTGGGATCTTCTTCATCCTAACTCCTATGAGATTTATTCCACTTCTTGGTGGTTGATTCTCCACTATTTATGTATCAAAATCAAGCTTCTTACATCGCGATTCATCCTGGTTTGATTTGAAATGACAAAGAAGTTGTCATATTCCCAAACAGGAAAACTGGGATCACCTGATTGGAAAGTGGGGATAGCTTCTTCATCCTAACTCCTATGAGATTTATTCCACTTCCTAATGATTCTCCACTACTTTATGTATCAAAATCAAGCTTCTTACATCGCGATTCATCCTGGTTTGATTAGAATGACAAAGAAGTTGTCATATTCCCAAACAGGAAAACTGGGATCACCTGATTTGAAAGTGTGATGATAGCTTCTTCATCCTAACTCCTATGAGATTTATTCCACTTCCTAATGATTCTCCACTACTTTATGTATCAAATCAAGCTTCTTACATCGCGATTCTTCCTGGTTTGATTAGAATGACAAAGAAGTTGTCATATTCCCAAACAGGAAAACTGGGATCACCTGATTTGAAAGTGGGATAGCTTCTTCATCCTAACTCCTATGAGATTTATTCTACTTCCTAATGATTCTCCACTACTTTATGTATCAAAATCAAGCTTCTTACATCGCGATTCATCCTGGTTTGATTAGAATGACAAAGAAGTTGTCATATTCCCAAACAGGAAAACTGGGATCACCTGATTTGAAAGTGGGATAGCTTCTTCATCCTAACTCCTATGAGATTTATTCCACTTCCTAATGATTCTCCACTACTTTATGTATCAAAATCAAGCTTTTTACATCGCGATTCTTCCTGGTTTGATTAGAATGACAAAGAAGTTGTCATATTCCCAAACAGGAAAACTGGGATCACCTGATTTGAAAGTGGGATAGCTTCTTCATCCTAACTCCTATGAGATTTTTTCCACTTCCTAGTGATTCTCCACTACTTTATGTATCAAAATCAAGCTTCTTACATCGCGATTCTTCCTGGTTTGATTAGAATGACAAAGAAGTTGTCATATTCCCAAACAGGAAAACTGGGATCACCTGATTTGAAAGTGGGATAGCTTCTTCATCCTAACTCCTATGAGATTTATTCCACTTCCTAATGATTCTCCACTACTTTATGTATCAAAATCAAGCTTCTTACATCGCGATTCATCCTGGTTTGATTAGAATGACAAAGAAGTTGTCATATTCCCAAACAGGAAAACTGGGATCACCTGATTTGAAAGTGGGATAGCTTCTTCATCCTAACTCCTATGAGATTATTCCACTTCTTGGTATTCTCCACTACTTTATGTATCAAAATCAAGCTTCTTACATCGCGATTCTTCCTGGTTTGATTAGAATGACAAAGAAGTTGTCATATTCCCAAACAGGAAAACTGGGATCACCTGATTTGAAAGTGGGATAGCTTCTTCATCCTAACTCCTATGAGATTATTCCACTTTCTGGTGATTCTCCAGTACTTTATGTATCAAAATCAAGCTTCTTACATCGCGATTCATCCTGGTTTGATTAGAATGACAAAGAAGTTGTCATATTCCCAAACAGGAAAACTGGGATCACCTGATTTGAAAGTGGGATAGCTTCTTCATCCTAACTCCTATGAGATTTATTCCACTTCCTAATGATTCTCCACTACTTTATGTATCAAAATCAAGCTTCTTACATCGCGATTCTTCCTGTTTTGATTAGAATGACAAAGAAGTTGTCATATTCCCAAACAGGAAAACTGGGATCACCTGATTTGAAAGTGGGATAGCTTCTTCATCCTAACTCCTATGAGATTTATTCCACTTCCTAGTGATTCTCCACTACTTTATGTATCAAAATCAAGCTTCTTACATCGCGATTCTTCCTGGTTTGATTAGAATGACAAAGAAGTTGTCATATTCCCAAACAGGAAAACTGGGATCACCTGATTTGAAAGTGGGATAGCTTCTTCATCCTAACTCCTATGAGATTTTTTCCACTTCCTAATGATTCTCCACTACTTTATGTATCAAAATCAAGCTTCTTACATCCGATTCTCTGGTTTGATTAGAATGACAAAGAAGTTGTCATATTCCCCAACAGGAAAACTGGGATCACCTGATTTGAAAGTGGGATAGCTTCTTCATCCTAACTCCTATGAGATTTATAACACTTTTGTGGTTATTCTCCACTACTTTATGTATCAAAATCAAGCTTCTTACATCGCGATTCTTCCTGGTTTGATTAGAATGACAAAGAAGTTGTCATATTCCCAAACAGAAAACTGGGATCACCTGATTTGAAAGTGGGATAGCTTCTTCATCCTAACTCCTATGAGATTTAATAAACTTCCTGGTGATTCTCCACTATTTTATGTATCAAAATCAAGCTTCTTACATCGCGATTCTTCCTGGTTTGATTAGAATGACAAAGAAGTTGTCATATTCCCAAACAGGAAAACTGGGATCACCTGATTTGAAAGTGGGATAGCTTCTTCATCCTAACTCCTATGAGATTTAATAACTTCCTGGTGGTTAGCCACACTTTTTATGTATCAAAATCAAGCTTCTTAATCGCGATTCATCCTGGTTTGATTAGAATGACAAAGAAGTTGTCATATTCCCAAACAGGAAAACTGGGATCACCTGATTTGAAAGTGGGATAGCTTCTTCATCCTAACTCCTATGAGATTTATTCCACTTCCTAATGATTCTCCACTACTTTATGTATCAAAATCAAGCTTCTTACATCGCGATTCATCCTGGTTTGATTAGAATGACAAAGAAGTTGTCATATTCCCAAACAGGAAAACTGGGATCACCTGATTTGAAAGTGGGATAGCTTCTTCATCCTAACTCCTATGAGATTTATTCCACTTCCTAATGATTCTCCACTACTTTATGTATCAAAATCAAGCTTCTTACATCGCGATTCATCTGGTTTGATTAGAATGACAAAGAAGTTGTCATATTCCCAAACAGGAAAACTGGGATCACCTGATTTGAAAGTGGGATAGCTTCTTCATCCTAACTCCTATGAGATTTATTCCACTTCCTAATGATTCTCCACAATTTATGTATCAAAATCAAGCTCTTACATCGCGATTCTTCCTGTTTTGATTAGAATGACAAAGAAGTTGTCATATTCCCAAACAGGAAAACTGGGATCACCTGATTTGAAAGTGGGATAGTCTTCATCATAACTCCTGTGAGATTTTTTCCACTTCCTAATCATTCTCCACTACTTTATGTATCAAAATCAAGCTTCTTACACCCCAATTCTTCCTGGTTTGATTAGAATGATAATGAAGTTGTCATATTCCCAAACGGAAAACTGAGATCACCTGATTTGAAAGTGTGATAGCTTCTTCATCCTAATTCCGATGAGATTTATTCCACTTCCTAATGATTCTCCACTACTTTATGTATCAAAATCAAGCTTTTTACATCGCGATTCTTCCTGGTTTGATTAGAATGACAAAGAAGTTGTCATATTCCCAAATAGGAAAACTGGGATCACCTGATTTGAAAGTGGTTATAGCTTCTTCATCCTAACTCCTATGAGATTTATTCCACTTCCTAATGATTCTCCACAACTTTATCTATCAAAATCAAGCTTCTTACATCGCGATTCTTCCTGTTTTGATTAGGATGACAAAGAAGTTGTCATATTCCCAAACAGGAAAACTGGGATCACCTGATTTGAAAGTGGGATAGCTTCTTCATCCTAACTCCTGTGAGATTTTTTCCACTTCCTAATGATTCTCCACTACTTTATGTATCAAAATCAAGCTTCTTACACCCTAATTCTTCCTGGTTTGATTAGAATGATAATGAAGTTGTCATATTCCCAAACAGGAAAACTGAAATCACCTGATTTGAAAGTGGGATAGCTTCTTCATCCTAACTCCTATGAGATTTAATAAACTTCTTGGTGGTTATCCACTATTTTATGTATCAAAATCAAGCTTCTTACATCGCGATTCATTCTGGTTTGATTTGAATGACAAGACGTTGTCATATTCCCAAACAGGAAAACTGGAATCACCTGATTGGAAAGTGGGATAGCTTCTTCATCCTAACTCTTATGAGATTTATTCCACTTCCTAATGATTCTCCACTACTTTATGTATCAAAATCAAGCTTCTTACATCGCGATTCATCCTGGTTTGATTAGAATGACAAAGAAGTTGTCATATTCCAAACAGGAAAACTGGGATCACCTGATTTGAAAGTGTGATAGCTTCTTCATCCTAATTCCTATGAGATTTATTCTACTTCCTAATGATTCTCCACTACTTTATGTATCAAAATCAAGCTTCTTACATCGTGATTCTTCCTGGTTTGATTAGAATGACTAAGAAGTTGTCATATTCCCAAACAGGAAAACTGGGATCACCTGATTTGAAAGTGGGATATCTTCTTCATCCTAACTCCTATGAGATTTATTCCACTTCCTAATGATTCTGCACTACTTTATGTATCAAATCAAGCTTCTTACATCGCAATTCATAAACACTTTTGTGTTTTAGAGAATGATTCAAACAGCCAGAGATACTTAGATTCAAAGATTAAAGAGATTAAGAGATTTTAGTGAGAGAATCAAGAGAGAGAGACTCAAAACTCCATTAGATTAATTATGAGAGAGTTTACATCAGATATATACAAAAGGAAGTAGCATTTTCGAAATCAAACTAAGGGGATAAGATAAGCATGTGTAGTCAAAGGCCAGGCTGTAAATCCCATGGCTGAGATTGCTCACATGCTTCTAATAGTGCTAAAGCACTCTTCTCCTTTCCAGCCAGTGACAGCCTGTCCAAGTCTCCTCTCTTATCCCTTTCCATACTCAGATCAAGTGTAGACAACCTAAGGTAACTCCTCCTTGTCATCCGAGTTACCCTGGTTACTATGGTAACTTCTTTAGTTACCACAGTAACAATAAAGTTACTGTGGTAACTCTCCAAAGTTACTGTCTGCCCCAAATCTCTTTCTCTCTCAATATATCACATCTTTATTCTCTCATCTCAACACTCCCCCTCAAGCTTGACCATGTGGAACAAGTCAAGCTTGGAAACCATGAAGACCTCCCTCATTAAAAACCTCACCAAAGAAAACCCATTGGGATAAAACTTTGATGAGGGAAAAAGAGTGGAGACTCCATGGTTAAGGGGCTCAGCTCCTGGGAGTAAGATCAATGAGTCCAAGCCTTGATAGTATGGACTCCATTGTCTTCAATCTCGCTGCCTTGGTAAACACATCTGCAAGCTGATCTTCACTTCTTGTATAACATGGCAGAATCACTCCTAAGATTATCATCTGCCTCACCTTATGACAATCCACCTCTATGTGCTTTGTTCTCTCATGAAACACTGAGTTAGAGGCAATGTGGATAGCTGCTTGATTGTCACAATGCATAGTCATAGGAGTACTCTGCTCAATCTCTAGATGCTTCAAGATCCCCTTGATCCACACCAACTCGTTTGTCAGCTTCAACATGGCTCTATACTCAGCTTCAGCACTTGAACAGGAGATAACCTTCTGCTTCTTACTCTTCCAAGTTACCAAGTTCCCTTCAATGAATGTACAATACCCAGTAGTTGATCTCCTGTCCACTCTATCTCCTGCCCAATCAGCATCACAATAACCAACCACTTCTGTACTGCCATTGCAGCCCATCCAAACTCCTTGTCCAGCCGTCCCACTTAAATACCTCAGTATCCTATCAACCATCTTCCAATGATGGACCTTTGGCACCTGCATATGTTGACTCACTTGATTCACAGCGAAGCATATATCTGGCCTAGTAATTGTCAAGTAGATCAGCTTGCCAACCATCTTCCTGTATAGCTTAGGATCCTCAAACAGCTGCCCCTCACGCAGAACCTTATATCCCTCCTCGAGGGGTGTCTTAGCTATCTTTCCTCCAAGCACATCAGTCTCCTTCAACATATCCATAGTATACTTCCTTTGAGACATAAACAAACCGTCCTTTGATCTGCATATCTCAATGCCCAGAAAATACTTCATCTCTCCCAAATCCTTGATGTCAAACACAGATTTGAGAAACTCCTTAGTAGCTTGAATCCCTGCCTTATCACTTCCTGTGATAATCAAATCATCCACATACACTAGAATCACAATGATCCCTGAAGGTCCTGTCAAGGTGAAGAGAGTGTGATCTAATTCAGACTTCCTAAATCCTCTCCCATTGAGTGTTGTACTCAGCTTCCTGTACCAAGCTCTAGGTGATTGTTTCAGCCCATATATTGCCTTCTTCAATCTCAAAACATTCCCTGGCTTTACTAGATGCTCAAGACCAGGAGGAGGAAGCATGTATACCTCATCTTCTAGCTCACCTTGTAAGAAAGCATTCTTCACATCCATCTGCCACAAATCCCACTCCAAGTTTGTTGCAATGGACAACACAATCCGAACTGTATGTAGCTTAGCTACTGGTGCAAAGGTATCAATGTAATCCTCTCCATAGGTCTGTGTAAATCCTCTTGCAACCAATCTGGTCTTCTTCCTATCAATCTGTGTTGAGAAGAAGACCAAGAAGTGAAGAGATGAAGCTTTGAGGTTCAATAGAGTGTTGAGGCTGAGACAGTAACTTTAGAGTTTTACTGTGGTAACTTTATTTTAACCACAGTAACTACTTGGGAAGTTACCTGAAGTGATGAGAAGGTAACTTGGTGAAGAGAGGAGTTGAAACTCGTCCAAGGAGGGTAAGGGATAAGGTTTCTCTTGGCTGGAAAGGATAAGCATCTTTACAGCAAGTGACAGCCTGTCCAAGCATGTGAAGCATCTCAGCCTAGTATTTCTATTGACTTCACATGCTTATAGGTCTAGATTGAATACACTGAACCTAGACATGATTGTAATCTCTTTATAGCTTGTAATCTCTCATCTGAATCAATTAATGGAGTTTTGAGTATTCTCTCTTGTTCTTTATTCTCTTAGTCTCTCTTAAATCTCCAAATCTACACTAATCATCTCTTGATATTTATTCATCACTCTACATACACAAAAGTGTATATGGTATCAGAGCCAGGTTGGCAAGGAAGGGAGTGGTGATTTGCGAGAATCTGTTGTGTGTTCTTGCTGTTCTTGAGCTGTTCTTGAGCTGTTCTTCAGTTTCTGGGTATTTGGGAGGTTGTCTGGTCGATTCAAGCAACCTCAACAGGAGATGAAGCACAGGTTTAGTAAATCTTTGGGGCGTGAAGAAGAAATGGATGGAGTGTGTTCAAGATGGATAAAGGGAGCTTTGGAAAGCTGTGGGTTATGGAGCAGTCATGGAAAGGGAAACCTTTCATGGAAATGGCTACTGAAGAAGGTCAGACAAGAGGTCTGAATCTGGGAAATGAAGTTGTTCAAGGAGACACTACAAAGAGTGAGATTGAAGCAACTTTAGGCAAGTCCAAGCCTGTAAGAGTCGTTGAGGACAAAGGGATGATCCGCGGCTTGAGACAAGGAAGGGATGAGTGTTATCAGCTTGTGGGAAGGCTGAGAGAAGTATGGTCAGAGTTAGATGTGGTGAAGGCACACACATCAAATCCGAGATGTGGTCAAGAAAGGAGGAAGCAAGATGTGATCTTTGGCTTCCTTATGGAAGAGGTATGTGAGCTTGTTAAACACACTTGTGATGTGTGGGAGATGAACAGGAAACCAGAAAGATGGAAGGGAGGTACAAGCTGTAAGAAGGGAAGGTTGAGAAAACTTTCTAAGGAGTGGTTAATGAAGAGAAGGGCATGGAGAAAGGGTAGCGAGTCTGAGCACTTAAGTGACAGGATGAGTGTGATCTTGAAGAGAATCAAGGATATACTTCAGCAGATGGTTATAGGAGAGTGTTCATACTCAGCTTACTTGGGAGAATCAGTAGAAGATGGTGTAAGTACAAGGAGGCAGGAGACCAAAGGAGGAGAGGATCCAATCACAAAGAAAGAATGGGATGAGTTTGTTAAGTGTGTGTATGAACTGGTTGCAAGAAAGAAGCAAGGTGCTCTAGCTGCAAGTGAGAAGCAAAGCGATTCCTACACAGCCTCTAAACCTATCATAATTGATTCTGGAGCAACACATCATATGATCAGTGATAGGAGTCTGATAAGTGATGTCAGGGCTGCAACAGGGTGTGTTACCATAGCTAATGGCGCTCAGATCCCAGTAGAAGGAATGGGAAACCTCAAGCTGTTTGAGAAGAGCTCAACCGCCTTATATCTGCCTCAGTTCACTTCAAATCTGATATCTGTTAAGAAAGCTACAATTGATCTGGATTGTCAAGTAGTATTCAGGCCAAATGAAGTTGAGTTTCAAGATTTGAAGACTGGAAGAGTTATTGGCAGAGGGGATAGCAAGCATCACTTATATCATCTCCAAACAGCTAAGACTCTTAATCCCATTAACTCTATGTGCCTGAGTAGTGCTGCTGATAGGTGTGATAGTATGACTTGGCATGCTAGATTAGGACATCCTCATGCTCGTGCAATTGAGTTAATCATGCCTAATATGTCATTTAATCACTTGGAGTGTGAAGCATGCATATTAGGAAAGCATTGTAGGACTGTCTTTCCAGCATCAGAGACTATATATGAGCATTGCTTTGATCTAGTTCACTCAGATGTGTGGACATCTCCGTGTGAGTCTAGGGATAGCCAGAAGTACTTTGTAACTTTTATTGATGAGAAATCAAAGTATACATGGGTCACTTTGATTCCCTCTAAAGATAGAGTCCTAGAAGCCTTTATGAACTTCCAAGCATATGTAACTAATCAATACAATGCTACTGTGAAGGTGCTAAGATCTGATAATGGAGGAGAATACACTAGCAATGCTTTCAAGAGTTATCTAGCAAAGCATGGGATTGTGCAGCAGACAAGCTGTCCTTACACACCACAGCAGAATGGGGTGGCTGAGAGAAAGAATAGGCACTTGATGGAGGTAGCAAGGTCAATGATGTTTCATGCAAATGTTCCAAAGAGGTTTTGGGGGGATGCTGTTCAGACTGCATGCTATCTCATCAACAGAGTTCCGACCAAGATCCTAAAGAATCTGTCTCCCTTTGAGGTATTGAACAAGACTAAACCACACCTTGATCATTTGAGAGTCTTTGGGTGTTTATGTTATGTGATGGTTCCCGGAGAGAGGAGGAACAAGCTAGAAGCAAAGAGTACTAAAGCTATGTTCATTGGGTACTCAATCACTCAGAAAGGGTACAAATGTTATGATCCAATAACCAGGAGGGTTTTGGTATCCAGAGAAGTGAAGTTTGTGGAGTCTAAAGGATATTATGAGGAGAAGAAATGGGAAGACCTAGAGGATCTGTCCCGAGCTCCAACAGAGAAGGCAACAACACTGAGAGTGTTGTTGGAGAGGCTAGGGATAGGATTATCCCAAGATCAGAAACCAGGAAGGAGAGAACCTTCTAACCAAGCTGGAGAAGCTGGAGAAACAACCCCTCTTGATCATGAGAGGGGGAATGGATCTGAATCAGAGGAGCAGGAGCAAAACCAAGAGGATTCAGGACAGCATGATCATGAGGAGACACATGAAGTAGAGAATGTTGTTCAGTCTACTGGTACAGAGGAGAGTGAGGATCAGTCAGATGGAAATGAGCAGGGAGAACCTACTGGCTTAGGAGAAGAAACACAAGATAATATTCAGGCTGAAGAATACGTTGAGACCCTGCGGAGGAGCACAAGGATAAAGAGGGATCCTTCCAACTGGGTAAACACGAGAGTGTACTACAATGCCCAGGCTGTGGAGCATCCTTCTCAAGCTGTGTGTTCCTTTGCTGAGTTTCCAGAGGAGCATCATGCCTTTATGATTAGTCTGGATGAGAGTTATGTACCAAGGACTTATGAAGAAGCTATGTTAGACAAGGAATGGAAAGAATCAGTGGGAGCTGAAGCAGGTGCTATGATCAAAAATGATACATGGTATGAGAGTGAGCTGCCTAAGGGAAAGAGGGCTGTATCTAGTAGATGGATCTTCACAATCAAGTATCTAGCAAATGGACAGATTGATAGGAAGAAGACCAGATTGGTTGCAAGAGGATTTACACAGACCTATGGAGAGGATTACATTGATACCTTTGCACCAGTAGCTAAGCTACATACAGTTCGGATTGTGTTGTCCATTGCAACAAACTTGGAGTGGGATTTGTGGCAGATGGATGTGAAGAATGCTTTCTTACAAGGTGAGCTAGAAGATGAGGTATACATGCTTCCTCCTCCTGGTCTTGAGCATCTAGTAAAACCAGGAAATGTTTTGAGATTGAAGAAGGCAATCTATGGGCTGAAGCAGTCTCCTAGAGCTTGGTACAGGAAGCTGAGTACAACCCTGAATGGCAGAGGATTCAGGAAGTCTGAACTGGATCATACACTCTTCACTTTGGTTACTCCATCAGGGATCATTGTGATACTGGTATATGTGGATGATTTGATTATCACAGGGAGTGATAAGGCTGGGATTAAAGCCACTAAAGAGTTCCTCAAGTCTGTGTTTGACATCAAAGACTTGGGAGAGATGAAGTATTTCTTGGGGATTGAGATATGCAGATCCAAGGAGGGTTTGTTTATGTCTCAAAGGAAGTATACAATGGATATGCTGAAGGAGACTGATGTACTTGGAGGAAAGGTAGCAAAGACACCTCTTGAGGAGGGGTATAAGGTCTTGCGTGAGGGGGAGGTTGAAGAGAAGCAGTTGTTTGAGGATCCTAAGCTATACAGGAAGATGGTTGGCAAGTTGATCTACTTGACCATCACACGGCCAGATATATGTTTTGCAGTGAACCAAGTGAGTCAGCATATGCAGGCGCCAAAGGTACATCATTGGAAGATGGTTGATAGGATACTGAGGTATTTGAGTGGCACGCCTGGTCAAGGAGTTTGGATGGGTTGCAATGGCAGTACAGAAGTGGTTGGGTATTGTGATGCTGATTGGGCAGGAGATAGAGTGGACAGGAGATCAACTACTGGATATTGTACATTCATTGGAGGGAACTTGGTTACTTGGAAGAGTAAGAAGCAAAAGGTTATCTCTTGTTCAAGTGCTGAAGCTGAGTATAGAGCCATGTTGAAGCTGACAAACGAATTGGTGTGGATCAAGGGGATCTTGAAGCATCTAGAGATTGAGCAGAGTACTCCTATGACTATGCATTGTGATAATCAAGCAGCTATCCACATTGCCTCCAACTCAGTGTTTCATGAGAGAACAAAGCACATAGAGGTGGATTGTCATAAGGTGAGGCAGATGATTATCTTAGGAGTGATTCTGCCATGTTATACAAGGAGTGAAGATCAGCTTGCAGATGTGTTTACCAAGGCAGCGAGATTGAAGACAATGGAGTCCATACTATCCAGGCTTGGACTCATCGATCTTACTCCCAGGAGCTGAGCCCCTTAACCATGGAGTCTCCACTCTTTTTCCCTCATCAAAGTTTTATCCCAATGGGTTTTCTTTGGTGAGGTTTTTAATGAGGGAGGTCTTCATGGTTTCCAAGCTTGACTTGTTCCACATGGTCAAGCTTGAGGGGGAGTGTTGAGAAGAAGACCAAGAAGTGAAGAGATGAAGCTTTGAGGTTCAATAGAGTGTTGAGGCTGAGACAGTAACTTTAGAGTTTTACTGTGGTAACTTTATTTTAACCACAGTAACTACTTGGGAAGTTACCTGAAGTGATGAGAAGGTAACTTGGTGAAGAGAGGAGTTGAAACTCGTCCAAGGAGGGTAAGGGATAAGGTTTCTCTTGGCTGGAAAGGATAAGCATCTTTACAGCAAGTGACAGCCTGTCCAAGCATGTGAAGCATCTCAGCCTAGTATTTCTATTGACTTCACATGCTTATAGGTCTAGATTGAATACACTGAACCTAGACATGATTGTAATCTCTTTATAGCTTGTAATCTCTCATCTGAATCAATTAATGGAGTTTTGAGTATTCTCTCTTGTTCTTTATTCTCTTAGTCTCTCTTAAATCTCCAAATCTACACTAATCATCTCTTGATATTTATTCATCACTCTACATACACAAAAGTGTATAATCTGTCCATTTGCAAGATACTTGATTGTGAAGATCCATCTACTAGATACAGCCCTCTTTCCCTTAGGCAGCTCACTCTCATACTGTTGAGATGAGAGGATAGAGAGAAGATACATTGATAGAGGAAGAGTATTTGGGCAATCAGTAACTTTGGGGATTTACCACAGTAACTTTAGTTTTACTGTGGTAACTAAGTTAAAAGCTTGGGAAGTTACCTTTCACCCATTTGGAGAGTGGAGCACGACCAAGGAGAGTCTGGATAAGGAAGGAGCAATCTGGATAAGGAAGAAGCATTCTGGATAAGGTCTGGTCATAGCTGGAAAGGTAAAACACCTTTACAGCTTGTCCAAGCATGTGAGAACACCCATTGGCTGCTTTTGGATGGCTCTACTTGACTCCACACGTTCCTGATCTCCTCTGACCCTATGATTTCGAATTGTATCTTGTATCACTCATATAAAGCCTTGTAAACCTCATTGTTAGTAATTAATGGAGTTTTGAGCATTCTCTCTTGTTCTTTATTCTTTTAGTCTCTCTTAATCTCTAAATCTTATATAAACTACACTAATCATCTCTTGATATTGATTCATCACTCTACATACACAAAAGTGTATATGGTATCAGAGCCAGGTTGCGCAAAGGGGAGAGTGTGTTTGATTATGATTTTCGAAATCTGAGTTTCTTGAGGTGTTCTTGGTGTTCTTGAGGTGTTCTTTATGTGTTCTTGGTGCTCTTTGGTGTGCTTGAGATTGGATTGAGTCTGTGGAGAGTTTCTGATGGATTCAAACAAGTTAAGCATGGTGGAGGAGACAAGATCAAGAAGTGAAGAGAAGAAAGAGAGAGAAAACGAGTGTGCTTGGCCAAGCTGGATAAAGACAGCTTTTGAAAGCTGTGGGATTTGGAGTAATCATGAAAAGGAAGAACCTTTAAAGGTGAGAGCTGCTGAGAAAGATCAGACAGCAAGTTTAGAGGAGATTCAAGTAAAGGTGGAACCTTTAAAGGAGGTAGCTGCTGAAGAAGGTCAGACAGCAAGGTTGGAAGAGATTCAAGTAAAGGTGGAACCTTTAAAGGAGGTAGCTGCTGAAGAAGGTCAGACAGCAAGGTTGGAGGTTCATGAAGCCAAGGGCGTGATCTACAGTCTAAGGCAAGGAAAGAACGAGTTGTATCAGCTTGTGGGGAGGCTGAGAGAAGTAGAATCAGAGTTGAGTATGGTGAAAACTCATACAGCAAGTCCGAGTTGGTGTCAAGGAAGGAGGAAGCAAGATGTGATCTTTGGCTTTCTTATGGGAGAGATATGTGAGCTGGTTGAACACATTTGTGATGTGTGGGAGATAAACAAGAAGCCAGATAGATGGAAGAGAGGTACAAGCTGCAAGAAGGGAAAGTTGAGAAAACTTTCTAAGATGTGGGTCATGATGAGCAGATTATGGAGGAAGGATATCAAGGAGAGTATGCAAGTAGGAGAATGCTTGTACTCAGCTTACATTGGAGAATCTGTAGAGAGCAGTGGGGTTATGAGGAAGCTAGAGACCAAAGGAGCAGATGAGCCTGTCACAAAGGAGGAATGGGATGAGTTTGTCAAGTATGTGTATGCTTTAGCTACGACCCGGAGACAAGGTGCTCCTGCCAAAGCATCCACATCCAACAAACCCATCATTGTTGATTCTGGAGCAAGTCATCACATGATTAGTGACAGAAGCTTAATGAGTGATGTAAAGAAAGCTACTGGGAGTGTGATGATAGCTAATGGTGATAGGATTCCAATAGAAGGAGTTGGAAAGCTCAAACTATTTGATAAAGACTCAGATGCCTTCTACATGCCACAGTTTGCTTCAAATCTACTATCTGTGAGGAAAGCCACGATTGATCTTGGCTGTCAAGTAGTATTCAGGCCAGATGATGTTGAGTTCCAAGATTTGAAGACTGGAAGGGTCATTGGGAGAGGAGACAGCAAGAATAATCTATACCAGCTCCAATTGGCTAAGATCTCTAAACCCTTTGATTCTATGTGTTTGAGTAGTACTTATGAGAAGATTGATAGTATTACTTGGCATGCTAGATTGGGACATCCTCATGCTCGTGCTATTGAATTGATAATTCCTAATTGTTGAAATGAAGTCATGAGATAATGAGGCTAAGATAGAGTAAAGGAAAGGAAATGGGAGAGTTGGAGTCGACCCAAGCCGTACCATCCGTACTGACCGTACAGGCCGTACCGGTTAAAGTCACCCACACCTCGACCAGACTGAAGTTACCATGATCAAGTAACTTAAGAGTGAAAGGAGAAGTTACTTGGGGTAACTACTGGCTCGTGTGACCGTTTGGAGAGGATAAGGAAGAGCTTAGCCAGGCTGTCAAGAGCTGGATAAGGCTAAAGGTGCTTTATCACAAAGGAGAAGCTTATTGGAGAGTTTAAATTAAAGCAACTCCTTATCCCTTACAATAGTGACCATTTGCGAAACCCTTAACCTATTGTAGCCTCACTATATATTGTAGACACTCATGATTAATAAGGACAGACAGTTCTTGACACCAAAACACTATCCTAGACTCAAAGGCTCTCAATCATGATCATACACTAAACTCTTAGCTAAACTCGTTCTAAATCACCTCTAGACTCTTTCTAATCTCTTTCTTTCCTTATATCAAACTCAGATTCTCTAAAACTTATATGGTATCAGAGCCAGGTTCATCATAATCTGGGTTTGAGTACTAGAACACTCAAGAACACACCAGCCACTTAGCTTTCATCCGGGTGATTTTGAAATGGAAAGCAACAAGGCAGTGGTTCCGGTTACTCTCAAGGGGGGTAACTACCTTTTGTGGTCTCGTTTGGTGAAGACAGCAGTGGGGAGTAAGGGTTTATGGGGACACATCACACAGAGTGAAGCCCCAAAGCTCATTACTTATGAAGGCGACAAGGAGATTGTCGAGTGCGATGAAGAGAAGTGGGAGCAAGATGATCAGCTGGTGATGTCCATACTCCAACGGTCTCTTGAAGTGTCTATCCTGGAGGCATACAGCTACTGTGAGACAGCAAAGGATCTTTGGGACACGCTAAAGAAGGTTTATGGTAACATCTCAAACTTGAGCCGTGTGTTTGAAGTGAAACGTGCTATCAACAGCTTGACACAGGAGGACATGGAGTTTACTAAGCACCTTGGGAGGTTCAGAGCCTTGTGGTCTGAACTGGAGATGCTGAGGCCAGGCACAACCAACCTAGATGAGCTGGCTGAGAGACGCGAGCAGGACAAGGTGTTTGGGTTGCTGCTCACGCTGAATCCAAGCTACAACAGCCTCATCAAACACATTCTGAGGTCCGGGAAGTTACCTGACCTTGAGGAAGTGTGTGCACAAGTTCAGAAGGAGGAAGGTTCTATTGGTCTCTTTGGAGGGAAAGGAGAGATCACACTTGCAAACCAAGCTGAGGTTCCGCAAGCAAACCGTGCGCAAGCTCTAACCAGTATGATGCAAAGAAGTTCACGGGAAATTGTGATCATTGCAAGAGACAAGGTCACAAGAAGAACCAGTGCTGGATCTTGCATCCTCATCTGAAGCCGGCCAAGTTCTCAAGAGAGAAAGATGGGAGAGCCAATGTCTCGTATGCTGGAAGTGAGCCGGGAAGTTCAAGTGTTGCTGGAAGCTCAGGCCAAGCTGGAGAGGGCGGGACACGTGAGCCTGGAGATAGCAAGGCCCTGGTGACTTACACACCTCAGCCGAGCCTTCAGAACAACCGTGAGAACGAGTACCTAAGGAGATCAGACATTGACTCCCTCATCAAAATGCTAAAGGAGAATGGTAACACACTTGGTACTCTTGGTTACTCCTTTGGTGCATTATATGAATCGTGTAGTATTGCTAGAGAACCTGATCATTCAAGCATTGCTTATAAACCTACTAGCATACTAGGACAGTCTCATATTGCACACAATCTGTTTAAACCATTGGTAGTTGATTCAGGAGCATCTCATCATATGATTAGTGATACTAGTTTGATTAGAGACATTGAACCTACAAATGGACATGTCATGATTGCAAATGGAGATAAAATCCCAATTAGAGGAATTGGCAAGCTAAAATTGTTTGATAAAGACTCTAAAGCATTTTATATGCCTGACTTCACATCAAATCTATTATCTGTAAAGAAGTGTACTACAGATCTTAATTGCAATGTTATATTCAGTCCTAATGATGTGAAGTTTCAGGATATTGAGAGCAGCCAATTGATTGGAAAAGGAGTTACCAAGGGAGATTTATATTTACTTGAAGAACTAGCTCCTGTTTCTGATTACTTCTGCTCATTTACTTCTGCTTCTATGATGAATAAAAATGCATTGTGGCATGCTAGACTAGGTCATCCCCATGTTAGGGCTTTAAACTTAATGTTACCAGGTGTGGTATTTGAAAATAAGGATTGTGAAGCTTGCATTTTAGGCAAGCATTGTAAAACTGTGTTTCCCATTTCATCTACTGTTTATGACAAGTGCTTTGATCTAATTCACTCTGATGTTTGGACTGCTCCTTGCTTGTCTAGGGATAGTTTTAAATACTTTGTCACATTCATAGATGAAAAATCGAAATACACCTGGATAACACTTATTCAAACCAAAGATAGGGTGCTTGAAGCTTTTAAAAATTTTCAAAACTATGTGACTAACCATTACAATGCCAAGATTAAAATTTTGAGATCAGATAATGGTGGGGAATACACTGGTCAAGCCTTCAAGCAACATCTAGCACAACATGGGATACTACACCAAACGAGTTGTCCTTATACTCCTCAGCAAAATGGAGTGGCTGAGAGAAAGAATAGGCATCTCATGGAGGTGGCAAGGTCAATGATGTTTCAAGCAAATGTCCCTAAGAGGTTTTGGAGTGATGCTGTGGCTACATCTTGTTATCTAATCAACCGGATCCCAACTAAGATTCTACATGATCAGTCCCCTTTTGAAGCCTTGAACAAGTACAAGCCATCATTGGAGCATATGCGAATCTTTGGATGTCTATGCTTTGTCCTTAGGCCAAAAGAGTTGAGAAACAAGCTTGAAGCAACCAGCACAAGAGCTATGTTTGTTGGCTACTCTACTACTCAAAAGGGTTACAAGTGCTATGATCCTACTACTCGAAGAGTTCTAGTCTCTAGAGATGTAAAGTTCATTGAAGCTAAGGGGTTCTATGAGGAAAAGAATCAAGATGAGCTGCTAGAATTGACAAGAGAGTCAGATAGAGCGGCCAGCCTTAGAAGTATTCTAGAGGGGCTTGGGATACATACTACCCAGGATCCGAAGGAGAGACGCAGTACAACAACCACACAACCTACCGAGGCATCAAACTTAGATCATGGGGGGGAAACACACCTGAACCAGCTGAAGTACATGTTGAAAGCCATGATCAAGAAGGCTCAGGTGATCATGATCAAAGTATGATGCAGGAAGATAGGGAGGTACCAAGCCAAGATCAAGAGGAGGAAACTAATGCAACTACAACTGAAACTACAACTGAACCTGAATCAGAGCCGGCGGTGCAGCCATTGAGAAGAAGCACCAGAGTGAGAAAGGATAGTTCCAACTGGGTAAACACGAGAGTGTACTACAATGCCCAGGCTGTGGAACATCCCTCTCAAGCTGTGTGTTCCTTTGCTCATTATCCAGAAGAACATTGTGCCTTTATGGTAAGCTTAGATGAGAGCCATGTACCAAAGTCATATGAGGAAGCCATGAAGGACAAGGAGTGGAGGGAATCAGTGGGAGCTGAATCCAATGCAATGATCAAGAATGACACTTGGTATGAGAGTGAGTTACCTAAAGGAAAGAGAGCAGTGTCTAGTAGATGGATCTTCACAATCAAGTACCAAGCAAATGGACAGATTGATAGAAAGAAGACTCGCTTGGTTGCAAGAGGATTCACTCAAACATATGGAGAGGATTATATAGACACATTTGCGCCAGTTGCTAAGCTACATACCATCAGGATTGTCCTATCACTTGCGGTGAATCTTGAGTGGGGCTTGTGGCAAATGGATGTAAAGAATGCATTCCTACAAGGAGAACTAGAAGATGAAGTGTATATGTTACCTCCTCCTGGTCTAGAGCACTTGGTGAAGAAAGGGAATGTTCTCAGACTAAAGAAAGCTATCTATGGTCTGAAACAATCACCAAGGGCATAGTACAACAAGTTGAGCACAACTCTGAATGGAAGAGGCTTTAGGAAGTCAGAGCTTGATCATACTCTCTTTACACTCAACACACCTTCAGGTATTGTCGTTCTACTTGTATATGTAGATGACATCATTATAACAGGTAGTGATAAAGAAGAGATACAAGCCACTAAAGACTTTCTTAAATCTGTTTTTGAGATTAAAGACTTGGGAGAGATGAAATACTTCCTTGGATTGAGATATGTAGATCCAAGGAAGGTTTGTTTCTATCCCAAAGAAAGTATACACTTGATCTGTTGAAAGATGCAGGTAAGCTTGATGGAAAGACGGCCAAGACTCCCTTGGAAGATGGATACAAGGTTCCACGTGAGGGGGAGATTGAAGACAGTCCACCATTCAAGGATGCAAAGCTTTATAGAAAGCTAGTGGGTAAGCTCATATACCTAACCATCACACGTCCTGATATTTGTTTTGCTGTGAATCAGGTGAGTCAGCATATGCAAGTTCCAAAAGAACATCATTGGGGAATGGTGAACCGGCTCTTGATGTATCTTAATGGCTCAGCGGATCAAGGAGTGTGGATGGGGTGTAATGGGAGTACTGAAGTTGTAGGCTACTGTGATGCGGATTGGGCAGGAGATAGAGCAGATAGAAGGTCCACAACCGGCTACTGCACATTCATTGGAGGGAACTTAGTAACTTGGAAGAGTAAGAAGCAGAAGGTGGTCTCATGCTCAAGTGCTGAAGCTGAATACCGAGCCATGCTGAAGCTGACTAATGAGCTTGTATGGATCAAAGGGATACTGAAGCACTTGGAGATTATTCAATCCACTCCAATGACCATGCATTGCGACAACCAGGCTGCTATACACATTGCCACCAACTCAGTCTTCCATGAGAGAACCAAGCACATTGAAGTAGATTGTCACAAGGTGAGGCAAATGATTCTTCTTGGAGTCATCTTACCATGTTACACGAGAAGTGAAGATCAGCTAGCAGATGTGTTCACAAAGGCAGCAAGGCAGAAGACAATTGAGTCCATTCATAGCCGGCTAGGACTCATTGATCTCACAAGAAGGAGCTAAGCCCCTTAGCTATGAGGTCTTTACTCTTTTTCCCTTATCAAAGTTTTGTCCCAATGGGTTTTCTTTGGTAAGGTTTTTTAATGAGGAAGATCTCATGGCTATCCAAGCTTAGACTTTCACAAAGCTAAGCTTGAGGGGGAGTGTTGAAATGAAGTCATGAGATAATGAGGCTAAGATAGGGTAAAGGAAAGGAAATGGGAGAGTTGGAGTCGACCCAAGCCGTACCATCCGTACTGACCGTACAGGCCGTACCGGTTAAAGTCACCCACACCTCGACCAGACTGAAGTTACCATGATCAAGTAACTTAAGAGTGAAAGGAGAAGTTACTTGGGGTAACTACTGGCTCGTGTGACCGTTTGGAGAGGATAAGGAAGAGCTTAGCCAGGCTGTCAAGAGCTGGATAAGGCTAAAGGTGCTTTATCACAAAGGAGAAGCTTATTGGAGAGTTTAAATTAAAGCAACTCCTTATCCCTTACAATAGTGACCATTTGCGAAACCCTTAACCTATTGTAGCCTCACTATATATTGTAGACACTCATGATTAATAAGGACAGACAGTTCTTGACACCAAAACACTATCCTAGACTCAAAGGCTCTCAATCATGATCATACACTAAACTCTTAGCTAAACTCGTTCTAAATCACCTCTAGACTCTTTCTAATCTCTTTCTTTCCTTATATCAAACTCAGATTCTCTAAAACTTATACTAATATGTCATTTAATCACTTGGAGTGTGAAGCATGCATATTAGGAAAGCATTGTAGGACTGTTTTTCCAACATCAGAAACTACTTATGAGCATTGCTTTGATCTAGTTCATTCAGATGTGTGGACTGCTCCTTGTTTGTCTAGAGATAGCCAGAAGTACTTTGTGACATTCATTGATGAGAAGTCTAAGTATACTTGGCTTACATTGCTTCCATCTAAAGATAGGGTGCTAGAAGCATTTATGAACTTCCAAGCATATGTATCTAATCAATACAATGCTACTGTGAAGGTACTGAGATCAGATAATGGAGGTGAATACATCAGCAATGCCTTCAAGAGTCATCTAGCCAAGCATGGGATTGTGCATCAGACTAGTTGTCCTTATACACCACAGCAGAATGGTGTAGCTGAGAGGAAGAACAGACACTTGATGGAGGTTGCTAGATCAATGATGTTTCATGCAAATGTCCCAAAACGTTTTTGGAGTGATGCTGTGCAGACTGCTTGCTATCTCATCAACCGGGTTCCAACCAAGATATTGAAGAATCTGTCTCCATTTGAAGTGTTGAACAAGAGCAAACCTGTCATTGATCACCTACGTGTCTTCGGGTGTGTGTGCTATGTCATGGTTCCAGGAGAGCAGAGAAACAAGCTGGAGGCAAAGAGTACTAAGGCTATGTTCATTGGTTACTCTATCACTCAGAAGGGGTACAAGTGCTATGATCCTGAAGCAAGGAGAGTGATGGTATCTAGAGAAGTGAAGTTTGTTGAAACAAAAGGTTATTATGAAGAGAAGGAGTGGGAAAATCTGAAGGATTTGTCTCAAGCTCCATCTGATAAGGCAACAATACTGAGAGTGTTGTTGGAGAAGCTCGGGATAGGGTTGTCCCAGGATCAGGAACCAGGCAGGAGAGAGCCTTCCAATCAGACTGGTGGAGCTGGAAGAACAACTCCTCTTGATCATGAGAGGGGGAATGGAACTGAATCTGGTGAGCAAGAGCAAAACCAAGAGGATTCAGGTCTTCATGATCAAGATATATCACAAGAAGTTGAGAACAATGTTCAGTCTAGTGGAGAAGTGGATGAGGTTCAGTCTAGTGGAGAAGAACAAGTTGGACCGGCCAGTTCAGAAGAAGAGCAAGTGGAGCCGGCTAGTGTGCAAACTGAAGATCAGGTTCAAGCTTTGAGGAGGAGCACAAGGATAAAGAGGGATCCTTCCAACTGGGTAAACACGAGAGTGTACTACAATGCCCAGGCTGTGGAGCATCCTTCTCAAGCCGTGTGTTCCTTTGCTGAGTTTCCAGAGGAGCATTATGCCTTTATGATTAGTCTGGATGAGAGTTATGTACCAAGGACTTATGAAGAAGCTATGTTAGACAAGGAATGGAAAGAGTCAGTGGGAGCTGAAGCAGGTGCTATGATCAAGAATGATACATGGTATGAGAGTGAGCTGCCTAAGGGAAAGAAGGCTGTATCTAGTAGATGGATCTTCACAATCAAGTATCTAGCAAATGGACAGATTGATAGGAAGAAGACCAGATTGGTTGCAAGAGGATTTACACAGACCTATGGAGAGGATTACATTGATACCTTTGCACCAGTAGCTAAGCTGCACACAGTTCGGATTGTGTTGTCCATTGCAACAAACTTGGAGTGGGATTTGTGGCAGATGGATGTGAAGAATGCTTTCTTACAAGGTGAGCTAGAGGATGAGGTATACATGCTTCCTCCTCCTGGTCTTGAGCATCTAGTAAAACCAGGAAATGTTTTGAGATTGAAGAAGGCAATATATGGGCTTAAGCAGTCTCCTAGAGCTTGGTACAGGAAGCTGAGTACAACTCTCAATGGGAGAGGATTCAGGAAGTCTGAACTAGATCATACACTCTTCACTTTGGTTACTCCATCAGGGATCATTGTGATACTGGTATATGTGGATGATTTGATTATCACAGGGAGTGATAAGGCTGGGATTAAAGCCACTAAAGAGTTCCTCAAGTCTGTGTTTGATATCAAAGACTTGGGAGAGATGAAGTATTTCTTGGGGATTGAGATATGCAGATCCAAGGAGGGTTTGTTTATGTGTCAAAGGAAGTATACAATGGATATGCTGAAGGAGACTGATGTACTTGGAGGAAAGGTAGCCAAGACACCTCTTGAAGAGGGGTATAAGGTCTTACGTGAGGGGGAGGTTGAAGAGAACCAGTTGTTTGAGGATGCTAAGCTGTATAGGAAGATGGTTGGCAAGCTGATCTACTTGACTATTACCAGGCCAGATATATGCTTTGCTGTGAATCAAGTGAGTCAACATATGCAGGCGCCAAAGGTCCATCACTGGAAGATGGTTGATAGGATACTAAGGTATCTGAGTGGGACGGCTGGACAAGGAGTTTGGATGGGCTGTAATGGCAGTACAGAAGTGGTTGGGTATTGTGATGCTGATTGGGCAGGAGATAGAGTGGGCAGGAGATCAACTACTGGGTATTGTACATTCATTGGAGGGAACTTGGTTACTTGGAAGAGTAAGAAGCAGAAGGTTATCTCTTGTTCAAGTGCTGAAGCTGAGTATAGAGCCATGTTGAAGCTGACAAACGAGTTGGTGTGGATCAAGGGGATCTTGAAGCATCTGGAGATTGAGCAGAGTACTCCTATGACTATGCATTGTGACAATCAAGCAGCTATCCACATTGCCTCCAACTCAGTGTTTCATGAGAGAACAAAGCACATAGAGGTGGATTGTCATAAGGTGAGGCAGATGATTATCTTAGGAGTGATTCTGCCATGCTATACAAGAAGTGAAGATCAGCTTGCAGATGTGTTTACCAAGGCAGCGAGATTGAAGACAATGGAGTCCATACTATCCAGGCTTGGACTCATTGATCTTACTCCCAGGAGCTGAGCCCCTTAACCATGGAGTCTCCACTCTTTTTCCCTCATCAAAGTTTTATCCCAATGGGTTTTCTTTGGTGAGGTTTTTAATGAGGGAGGTCTTCATGGTTTCCAAGCTTGACTTGTTCCACATGGTCAAGCTTGAGGGGGAGTGTTGAGATGAGAGGATAGAGAGAAGATACATTGATAGAGGAAGAGTATTTGGGCAATCAGTAACTTTGGGGATTTACCACAGTAACTTTAGTTTTACTGTGGTAACTAAGTTAAAAGCTTGGGAAGTTACCTTTCACCCATTTGAAGAGTGGAGCACTGTGAGAGACAAGGTTTCACTTCTTAGATTTAGGTTAGGTCAAGAGAGATGAATGAGAATCGTGGGCTGAATCCCGTAAATAAACTTGAAGAATGAATATGATTTTATTGATGAGTTGAAAGATGATGAATACAAAGGAATGTATCTTGTGATGATCAAAGAATACGTAATGCTTTTAATCTAGTACAAAAGTTGATATGAAAAAAAAGAGCCCCTTGTCTTTTATCTTCTCCATCTTTATATAGTCTAGGTTTCGTTGGCAACCCTTCAACTGTTCTCCTAGATATTTGGCTTCAATTACGGAGCTCGCTTTAGGCTCCTCTTGACCGAGTCTCTTAAGGTGTTAGCTCACTTTCTGTCGTGACCTCTGCTATGATGTCTCCCAGGTCCAGTCGTCAGCTCGGCTTTCAGCTCCCTTTGTTATGATGGGCTTATCGCAACCCACATGCTAGCTCACGCTTATCGGTACCTCACCTGAGGGTCATATTCGGGTCCAACAGTTGCCCCCAGCTTCCGAATAAAATCCTTTGTCTCGGAAGCTAGAATCTAGCTATCGATCTTATCTTTTCGTTAAGATAATGATTAGTTCTTATCCTATTTAGATTCAGCTTACTCGATCTAACGGTCTTTATTACGTTTGGCAGAATCTATGGTTCAGATGGAGAGGGTTTGAAATGACTTTTCCGAATCTCGAGAGGTGATGGGATATAAAGCGGTGAACATTAACTGCTAGCCTTCCACTTTCTCCACGCCTCCGTTCGGTTTTCAAGGTAACTTCTCTCTCTTTATTTTACTGCGATTTTTTTTATCTTCCTCGTTACTTTTCTCTGCAAATTCTCTCCCAAACCTTGCAATCGATTTTCTCCTTAACCTTCCCATACTATGGATCATCCGAAAGAAGGTTCCGGGGAATCCGGGATGCCTCCCTCTGCTTCTGGAGCTAAACTACTGAAAGTTAAGCAAGAAATCGGAGCCAAGATGAGGAAGGGGAAAAAGACAGCCAGGGAGGCAATCGCGACCAGAGTTTCTAAACGGAAGAAGAAAGACGATTCTAGTGGGAGCAGTCCTCACTCGCCTTCGTTGCTGAAAAATCAAGACGTGGTTAACCTCATGGTTCAAGCTCTCGCCCAAAAGGAGCTTGGCCGTGCCTGTAATTCTGACGAAACCCCCGAGACCGCTCCGGAGGGTTGGTTCTGTTGCCATGAGAAGTACATCTCCAAGTCTCACTTGAGATTTCCTCTTCCGACCCTACTGCTTGATCTACTAGATCATTATCAGTTAGCCCTTTCCCAACTCTGTCCCTCGGTTATCCGGGTGATAAACGGCTTTATCACTAGGTCCAAAGAGGAGGGGGTTAGCGTCGGTCTTACCGAACTTATGAGCCTCTTTTCCCTGAAGGAAAGCGCCTCTAAGGAGGGTGGTACCGGGACCTACTACCTCCCTAGTCGTCCCAATCATGTTATCTTCAGATTCTCTAGTAGTGATGATGACTGGAGGAAGAAGTATTTTTACGTTAAAGTTGATCCTTCGACGGTTCCTGTGGGTCGGAACCTTAGGGTCACTTGGACTAATCCATCTGGTTAGGAATTCTAGGGATATGCTTTTTTCGTTTTATTCATTTATGGCCGAGTAACCTTTTGCTCTGATTTACTTGCAGAAATCGAAGATCCCCCGAAGCTCTCTACCAAGCTCACCAGGGCTCTATACCGCAAGTTGCAACAGAGTCCCTGTACCTGGGTGGCCTACACCACTTCTCGAATAAGTGCAGCCAGATTCCCAGATACCTACAACGCCTCTTTCCAAGATCCCATTCCTGCTGAGAACCTTGAGAGTGAGTTCTTGTCCGAACCTTTTCAATGATTTTATCGCTTTGAAGTTTTTAAACTTAAGGATTTCCATTGTTCCAGTTTCGGCAGGCGATTCGGTTGTATCGATCTCAACTGGTGCTAGTGCTTCGGGAACTGAAAAGTCTCAGCCAGGTGACATGACTCTGCGACCGTCATTCCGTTCTAGGGGTAACCCCTCTAAAGCTGCCAGTGCTTCTCGTGGAAGCGACAGGAACCAAGGAGGATCGTTCCTTATCTCAATGAAGGAAGTTTTGGACGACGGAGGATCCAAACCTGTTGTCGAGACTACTCCAACTGAGGTTGTAGCTCAGGATGCTGCTCCTCTCCCTGAGGTCCAGGTGCCGGAGGCTGACTACCAGGCTCCGAAGGGTACCTCTGAGATCGAGCCGTCGAGACACAAGAGGCCCAGGATCGATCAGGGCGGAGCTTCCATCCGTTCTTCTTCCTCGTCCTCTAGAGGAGGGACTGTTGGGTGGAGCTTTACCCATTCGAAGCCTGGGTCGATCCTGGATGACTCTTGGGGCCTAGCTGCGATAATGAGGCACCTGAAGAGCGTGGGATGTCCCCTTCCAGCGCTCAAGGACCTGACTAACCGAGATGAGTATCTCGATATTGCCCACTGTATGGGTCAGGTACGTGATCTCTATCTGTTATTTGTTTACATTCTTTGGAGACGATGATATATATATATATTTTCTTTGGATTTATTGCAGTTGGCTGGGGCTGTTAACAGGGCCCAGCTCAGGTTTGAGAATGCTCTGTGTGCTGCCCCCAATGCTGGTGAACTTGCTGAGGTTACCGAGATGGTTAAGGCAGCCAAAACCGATCTTGACCAAGCCCGGGTTCGAATTTCTGAACTCGAAGCCGAAGTGACGAGGCTAGGCTCGAAGGCCGATGCTCAGCAAGGAGAGATCGAGAGTCAAAAGCTCGATATCCAGGTGAAGAGCAGGAGGATCAATGATTTAGAGGCTGCTCGAAAGATAGCTGAGCATCAAGTACGTGAGCTCATTGCCTCATCCCGGGATAGCCAGAAGAACAAGGAAGCTGAAGTCAAGCTGGCTGTCAGGGAAGGGAAGAAAGAAGTCGCCGAAGCTTACGGCAAGATCCTGGTCTGTGTTAAGGAGAAGTTTGCTAGGAAGAAAGATGAGGTCGACGCTTTGGTGTACGCTCAGGAGCTCCAAGCTAATGCCGACCTCTTGAAGGATATGCTGAACAACAAGATCCAAAGCGTTGAAGAGGAGTACAACCAATTGGTGGCCTTATTACCAGAAGCGACAACTGCGTATGAGAAGGCTCAAGTCTCTGACTTCTCGGTCAGCAAGCTTCCTCTTCCCCAGATCTCGGAGAGTTCAGGTACTTTCGAGATTAACATGTTTAATCCATCCTTTTCTGGGGAGTATGGCTCTAATTTGGGTTTGATGGCTCCTGACTTAGCTCCAGTCGAGGCAGCAATAGGAGGTGACGGCAATGTGGTCGATGAGGGAGTTCCTGCCGGTGCTGGTGATCCGATTCAGGAAGAGAAGGAAGATTGAGAGCTACGGCTCTTTTAACTTTATGTTTTGTGTTTTTAAGACTTCGGCCTAAGGGCTTTGTTTCGTTATGTTTTGTGACTTAGTGCCTGAGGAGGCCTTTAAACCTTAACGCTTGCTGGATTTCAATAGCCTGGGGAGGTTTTTAAACCCTTTCTTATGTTTAAATCGTGGCTATTATTTCTGTTTTAAGTTTTTGAACTTAACCTCGTTTCATTTAATCATAGTGATTGCGAATCTCAGATGAGTTGTGTGCCGTCATCGTTGAGTCGGATTAGGACCTTTAGTCTTTATTTATGATAAGCATTTAGCTTAATGGATATTCGGTCGTGATAACCTTAAAGAGGAGTTCTTGATTTTAGCTCGGGGACCTGAGTCCGATTCGTAAGGTTCTGGGACCTGGTTGTTCAGGTTCGTAGGAACCTTTATTTAGATTCATAGGGACCTGAGTTAATTCGAAGGACTTCGAGGCCTTTGAAGTTTAACGGATGGAATTGAGGAATTTCGGGATTTTCCTGATTCTTTAGGATTTTAAGACTTTTCGATTTTGATAAGGGTTTCAAGACCTTCTGGTTTTGATTAGGATTTTAGGACCTGGTTGATTGTTAAGGATTTTAAGACCTTGCTGATTGTTAAGGATTTTAAGACCTTAGTTTATGTTAAGGATTTTAAGACCTTGCTGATTGTTAAGGATTTTAAGACCTTGCTGATTGTTAAGGATTTTAAGACCTTAGTTTATGTTAAGGATTTTAAGACCTCTGGGTGTATTAAGGATTTTAAGACCTTAGGTTCAGGTTTTCAGGGACCTGAATGTATTCGAGATTGTTGAGCTTAGGTCCCGATTTAGGGGGACCTAAATTTTCTTGGAGGGTTTTAAGACCTTTGATGTTTATGAAACTGAATCAATCGTTTTATTAATATCAGATATCAGAGAATACATGATTCAGATTATTTACACAGTAACTATTTTTAGGCTAAGTGTTCTTGGTAACACCTGCCCCTTTGGCTTAGGTGAGGAGGTTGGTGAGAAGAGGTTGGGGCTGCACTCATGACGGAGTTGCCTACGTACCCAGTCAAGGGATCAAGCCAAACGTAGTTCAGGGGTTTTAGGTACCTAATGATAGTATCTTTTGAGGTTCGTGGCATTCCACGATCGGATTTCAGGTACCCCGGTTCGTACCTTCTGGAGTTTGTAAACTCCGGGTCGTACTATGTGGATAATTCGGTAGGGTCCTTCCCAGTTGGTTCCTAACTTTCCAGCTCCCGGTTCCTTTGTTCCTTCGAACACTTTCCTAAGCACTAGGTCCCCTACGGCGAACTGTCGGGGCCTTACTTTGGAATTGTAGTGTCGTGCCATTGCTTGCTGATAATTTTGAATGCGAAGCAAGGCTTGGTCTCGTCTTTCCTCGATCAAGTCGAGGCTATCCATCAGGAGCTGGTTATTAGCTGCGGGATTTGAGGTGCAGAGCTCCCGTCTGAGGCTACCTGCGGTGGTTTCTGCTGGGACGACAGCTTCCATCCCATAAGCTAAGGAGAAGGGAGTTTCCTCTGTAGCTTTTCGTGGGGTGGTTCGGCAGGCCCATAGTACTTCGGGTAGTTTTTCCGACCAAAGCTCCTTTTGGGCTCCTAGGCGTTTCTTGAGGTTTGCTAAAACTGATTTGTTGGCAGCCTCCGCCTGTCCGTTCCCTTGAGGTCGCCGAGGTGATGAGAAGGTGAGGCGGATGTTCCATTTATCGCAGAAACTTTTGAAGTCGTGGGATATGAACTGTCCTCCATTGTCGGTTACGATTTCGTATGGGACGCCATGCCTGCATACGATGTTTTTCCAAACAAATCCTTCGACCTCGAATCTGTTTATTTGTTGGAAAGCTTCAGCTTCAATCCATTTCGTGAAGTAGTCGGTTAGGACCAGGAGGTTTAGTAACTTCTTTCCTTTCCCTGAAGGTACTAATGGACCTATAATGTCCATAGACCACCTCATGAATGGGTAGGGAGCTGATATGTTAGACAGCTTTTCCGCTGGTTGGTGTATGATCGGTGCATGCCTTTGGCATTTGTCGCACGATGAGGAGTAGACCTCACAATCTGCGATAATGGTAGGCCAGAAGTAGCCTTGTCTTTTTATTCGGATGGCTAAGGCTCTGCCTCCGGAATGGTTTCCACAGGAACCGTCGTGCATTTCCTTCATGAGTTTCATAGCTACTAGGCCGTGAACGCATTTTAGGTAAGGTCCGGAGACACTTCGTTTGTGGAGGGCTGACTCGATTATACAGTATCTTGCTGCTAAAGCTTTGAGTTTTCGAGCCTCCCACTTGTTGGGTGGAATTTTTCCCTCTAGGATGTAATCCATGATCGGTATTCTCCAGTCTTCTCTCCCTACAACTTTGTTGTGAAGAGAGGAGGGAGATTCCTGTTCGGGACCTGGTGCCGTGGTGCCCCCGGAGATATTCGTTGGAGTAGGTTCTGGGTTCTGAGGAATATCTCCAATTTCCTCGTTATCCCCTGTGGTTTGTGTAGCGTTCCTAGATGCGTTTTTAAGAGCGGTGCGGCTTCTTGTTTGGACTTTATAGACAAGTGGCTCCGAGGTCTGGATGGTGCCCCCGGAGGTACTCGTAGAGTTAGGCTCTAGGGAGTCTGAACTTCGGTGAGTACCTTCACTTTTGTCGTTGTTTTCCGGGTTCTGGGTTGCTTTCCTGGAGGTGTGCTTTCTAAAGCTGCGTGTTCTAGTTTTCGGGAACCAGAATGTCGTGAAAACTTGGGTAGCTACCGTCGGGAGGCTGTTATCCTCTATTTTTTCCTTTGGTTTGCTATCCATCTCAGCCTTGGTAGCTATGTCGATACTTGGCTTCTCGATTCCTTCCACGGGTATAATTCGTTTTACGAGAGGGTCGGATGTGGAAGCTAATGCGGCGAGCGCGTCTGCTGAGGAGTTCTCCCCTCGTGGGATCCTCGTTAGCTCGAACTTGTCAAACTGCTTTGTGAGGTTTAGGACGACCTCGAGGTATGCCCCCATTCTTTCGTCCCTTGTTTCGTATTCCCCGTGAAACTGGCTAGCTACCAGCTGCGAGTCGCTGTAGGCGTTTAGCTCCCGAATTCCGAGGCTCAGGGCGAGCTTTAATCCAGCGATTAGTGCTTCGTACTCGGCCTCGTTGTTGGAAGCGTTAAATCCAAGTCTATAGGATTGTTCGATGGTTTCTCCGGCTGAGGAGGTTAGTCTTAAACCGACACCGGAGCCTTGCCTTGACGAGGCTCCGTCCACGTATAGGCTCCATTTCGGAACCTCTGTTTCCTGGTCTAGATGTTCGGATGCTAGCTCAATAACGAAATCGGCGAGGACCTGAGCTTTTGCTGCTGCTCGGGGTCTGTACTCGATGTCGTACTCGCTGAGCTCTATAGCCCATTTTGCTAATCGTCCGGATTGGCTAGGGCTATGCAGAATCGTCCGTAATGGTTGTGAGGTCATTACGATGATCGAGTGCGATTGGAAATAAGGTCGCAGCTTCCTGGCAGCTGTCACGACTGCTAGGGCTAGTTTTTCCATGGTGGGATATCTCGTCTCGGCGTCTATTAAGCTTTTGCTAGTATAATAGACAGGTCTCTGTTCGTTTTGTTCCTCTCGTACTAGCACTCCGCTGACTGCAGCTGCCGACACGGCGAGGTACAGGTACAGTGGTTCTCCTACTACAGGTTTGGATAGTATCGGAGGTTCCGAGAGGTAAGCCTTCAGCTGTTTGAAGGCTTCTTCGCACTTTTCATCCCATAAGAACTTCTTATTATTTTTCAGAAGTTTATAGAATGGAAGGCATTTATCGGTGGACCTGGAGATGAATCGATTTAGTGCTGCGATCCGTCCGGTCAATCTTTGTACCTCTCTGGTCGTTTTAGGTGATGGCATTTCCAGGAATGTCGCTATTTGTTTCGGGTTGGCTTCGATGCCTCTTTCGGTTACGAGGTAACCTAGGAATTCGCCGGAAGGTACTCCGAAGGTACACTTAGCTGGGTTTAGCTTCATGTCGTATTTGTTGAGGATTTCGAAACATTCTCTTAGATGGGAGATGTGGTCCTCCCCCTTTGAGGATTTGACTAACATGTCGTCGATGTAGACTTCCATGGTTTTTCCGAGTTGTCCAGCGAACATTTTATTTACTAACCTTTGATAGGTAGCTCCCGCGTTTTTCAAACCAAACGGCATGACCTTGTAACAATAGGTTCCTCGTTCAGTTATGAATGCGGTTTTCTCTTGATCCTCAGGATCCATCATAATCTGGTTATATCCTGAAAAGGCATCCATAAAGGACAAGAGCTGGTGTCCAGCCGTTGCTTCGACCAAACGATCGATATGAGGTAACGGGAAGCTGTCCTTAGGACAGGCTTTGTTTAAATCGGTGAAGTCTACACAGATTCTCCATTTCCCATTCTTCTTTTTTACTACCACTGGGTTAGCTAGCCAATCGGGGTATTGTACCTCTCGGATGGACCCGGCCTTTGTTAGTCGATCGACCTCGTCGTTGACAGCTTGGGCTTTTTCTAGACCTAGCTTACGACGTTTCTGTTTGATCGGTTTAAAAGTAGGGTCTACATTGAGCTTATGAGTGGTGACATTTGCATCTATGCCTTTCATGTCGCTGGTGGTCCATGCAAAGTTTTGATATTCTGTTTTAGGAATTCGACGAGCTCCTTTTTGGTTTCGAGAGGTAGCTCGGATCCGATGCTCACCTGTTTCTCAGGATTTGAGTCGTCGATGCTAACTTTTTCGGTGAGGTTCTTAGGGGGACCTCGGATATTTCGTTGCATTTCGCGACTCTCCTGGATCTGTAATTGCTATTGGGGGGATTCTTTTATGATTTCGAATCCTCCCAGGTAACAGATCCTTGAAATCTTTTGGCTACCGTGTATGGTAGCTATTCCGTTGGTTGTTGGAAATTTCACGCATTGGTGATAAGTTGAAGCTACTGCTTTCATCTTATGAATCCAAGGCCTTCCGAGGATTGCGTGGAAAGGGGATGGTTTGTCGACAACTATGAAGTTGGTCATTTTCATGACTCCGCCAGCTATAATTGGGAGCTTAATTGTTCCCAATGAGGTGGCTGTTTCACCTGAGAAACCTACGAGGTTGGATTTCTGGTCGACAATTTCGTAGTCGTCTATTTCCATTCCCTTTAGTGCGTTGTAGAAAATAAGATCGACGGAGCTTCCGGTGTCGATCATGAGCTTAGGTACCTCGTACCCTGCTATATTTAATGTTATGACAAGGGCATCGTCGTGAGGTCTATCGAGGTCTAATGTCTCACTCTCCCAGAAAGAGATCTTAGTGTTAGACTCAGGCTTGGTCGGTTTGGACTGAGTGTTTGACACAGCTTTCCGTACGTGACTTTTAATAGAGTTAACGGAGTCTTGACACACACCGGACCCTCCAAGGATGTAATCGATCCTTGAGCCAGGGCTCGATTGGGGAGGTGGTTTACTCAAGAGGGCCTCGATTTGTAGGCTTTTTCCTTGTGGAAACTTTCCAAGGATCATCTCGACTCTCTTTTTGGGAGCTGGGGGTGGTGAGTCTGTTTCTTTTTCAGGTGACCTCTCGCGTTTCGGAGAGCTATCTCTGGGACCTCTCTTCTGATAAGGTTGTGGCTTTTTGAGGTCCACATCTTTTATTTCTCCGGCTGCGAATTTAGCAGCCAGTTGTCGTTGGAGGTCCCAACATTCTTCGGTTGAATGTCCCTTTCGATCGTGGTAAGAGCAATGTTTGCTCTCGTCATAACCTTTGGACCAGGGGGCTTTAGCTGTCGCGGCGACAGGTTTTTCTTCCTTGTCTTCCTCGACTACGTAAGAATGTTCTCCCTGGGTCTGATTATTTCGGGAGCTACCTCTTTTGTGAGGTCCCTTTCCATCGGAGGCTTCGCCTTTCGGGTGACTCTGGGGTTTTCTGTGGAGCTTATCTAATGCTGCCATTTCCTCCTCCAAGGTAATGTATCTAGAGGCCTTATGGAGGGCGTCATCGATGGTTGGAGGGGGATTTAGCGTTAGCTCCGAGAAGAAACCTGATTTATACCAGAGACCTCTCCTAAGAGCCTCAATGGCTACCTGATCGTTGGGATTCGAGAGTTTAGTTCTTACTGCTCTGAACTTTTCGATGTAGACTCGCAGTGAGTCTTCCAGTCCTTGTCTGATCTTCCAGAGGTCAGCCTCAGACGCTTGTTTCAGGATGTGAGTTGAATATTGCTTCATAAAGGCGTTAGCCAATTGATCGAAACTGTCTATAGAGTTCGGCTCGAGGCTGGAGAACCATTCGAGGGCTGTTCCGATCAGGTTTTCGGCAAATGTTCTGCAATATCCTGCATCACACTCTTCCTTTGTGAAGTGAGCTTTAACGATAGCTAATCGGAAGGCTCTTAAATAGGCCTTTGGGTCTGCGTTCCCATCGTATTCAGGAATTTTAATTTTTCGAGTATCTCTTATGTAAGAGTTGGCAATTCTATCGGTGAACGGAGTTCCACGAGTCTCCTCAATTAAGCTCTCGATTTCGGGAGCTGAGCTCGTTACCTTGTGAACTTGAGCTCCCAATTTCTGGAGAGCTGCGTGGGTTCGCTCCATGTACCTGCGAATTGCGTCAGGTCCCTCGAAGGGAAGGACATTTGGGTCATTATCAGATACTCGGCGAGCAGGTTCCTGGTGAGACCGAGCTCGGTCGTCTTCCCAGCTAGCTGGCGAAATAGGTCGCTCATTGGTCCTTAGGCTCCGAGCGAGGTTAGTGCGGAGAGCTGCAGGATCAGCATCCGTTCTTTGGTATTCGTCTGTGCTTGGGGTTGAAACCCTAGCTTGAAACACTGAAGCTGATGTTCTGGCCCCGGACGGTATGTTGGTTCCTGCTCCAGACCCGGAAGGAGGTGGCGGTGGAGGCAAACGGGTGCTCCCACCGGTGTTTCGATCAGGCATGGAGCTAGTTGTAGCTACATTGCTCCCCATGGTGCTGGTGATAGGAGGGGTAAACGCAGGAGCTGTCCTAGCGCGAGGCGTTCGGAAAGCAGGTTCCTGCCCTTCTGCACCTGGGCTATCAGGGGAGAAGTTCAGGCGCTCTCTAGGGAAGGAAGGGTCGGCTAACCGTTCATGGAAAGTGACTCCTCTTCCCTGGTGGACGGACGGTTGGGTCGTTGCGGATTGAGATCTGGTTATCTCTTCGAACTGTTGCTGCCGTTCGGCTAACTGTTGCACCGTTCGCTCGGTCTCTTGAGCTTTGTCCACTAACTGGAGCATCATCCGACGGATCTCAGAAAGCTGATCTTCCGTTTGGTTCGGAGCGGATTGATGCGATGGGTTATTGAGGGCTGAGGACCCAAAGTTGGTCCCTCCGGAGGCTCTCGGGTTATTTGCCCCCGGAGCAGTGCGGTTCGGTGAGCTATTGCTCTGGTTCGATTGATCGGGGTTAGATGGATTCGTTCCGTCTAATGGATTCATCCTTTAAGCTTTAGAGAAAGGGATTCGATTATTTGTCCCCACAGACGGCGCCAATTGTGAGAGACAAGGTTTCACTTCTTAGATTTAGGTTAGGTCAAGAGAGATGAATGAGAATCGTGGGCTGAATCCCGTAAATAAACTTGAAGAATGAATATGATTTTATTGATGAGTTGAAAGATGATGAATACAAAGGAATGTATCTTGTGATGATCAAAGAATACGTAATGCTTTTAATCTAGTACAAAAGTTGATATATGAAAAAAAGAGCCCCTTGTCTTTTATCTTCTCCATCTTTATATAGTCTAGGTTTCGTTGGCAACCCTTCAACTGTTCTCCTAGATATTTGGCTTCAATTACGGAGCTCGCTTTAGGCTCCTCTTGACCGAGTCTCTTAAGGTGTTAGCTCACTTTCTGTCGTGACCTCTGCTATGATGTCTCCCAGGTCCAGTCGTCAGCTCGGCTTTCAGCTCCCTTTGTTATGATGGGCTTATCGTAACCCACATGCTAGCTCACGCTTATCGGTACCTCACCTGAGGGTCATATTCGGGTCCAACAAGCACGACCAAGGAGAGTCTGGATAAGGAAGGAGCAATCTGGATAAGGAAGAAGCATTCTGGATAAGGTCTGGTCATAGCTGGAAAGGTAAAACACCTTTACAGCCTGTCCAAGCATGTGAGAACACCCATTGGCTGCTTTTGGATGGCTCTCCTTGACTCCACACGTTCCTGATCTCCTCTGACCCTATGATTTCGAATTGTATCTTGTATCACTCATATAAAGCCTTGTAAACCTCATTGTTAGTAATTAATGGAGTTTTGAGCATTCTCTCTTGTTCTTTATTCTCTTAGTCTCTCTTAATCTCTAAATCTCATATAAACTACACTAATCATCTCTTGATATTGATTCATCACTCTACATACACAAAAGTGTATACATACCATGTATCATTTTTGATCATAGCACCTGCTTCAGCTCCCACTGATTCTTTCCATTCCTTGTCTAACATAGCTTCTTCATAAGTCCTTGGTACATAACTCTCATCCAGACTAATCATAAAGGCATAATGCTCCTCTGGAAACTCAGCAAAGGAACACACGGCTTGAGAAGGATGCTCCACAGCCTGGGCATTGTAGTACACTCTCGTGTTTACCCAGTTGGAAGGATCCCTCTTTATCCTTGTGCTCCTCCTCAAAGCTTGAACCTGATCTTCAGTTTGCACACTAGCCGGCTCCACTTGCTCTTCTTCTGAACTGGCCGGTCTGACTTGTTCTTCTACACTAGACTGAACCTCATCCACTTCTCCACTAGACTGAACCTCATTGTTCTCAACTTCTTGTGATGTATCTTGATCATGAAGACCTGAATCCTCTTGGTTTTGCTCTTGCTCACCAGATTCAGTTCCATTCCCCCTTGTTGAGATGAGCTGAGTATATGAATATGAAGAGATAAGGAGTTGAAGAGAAGAGGAGATGAAATACTTAGGGAAGTTTGGGAGAGTATGGTACGGCAGGCCGTACAAGGCCGTACAAGGCCGTACTAGCCGTACCATCCAAACCTCGACCAAAACTTACCATACCTTATCCAAGTGAGACGGTAACTAAGGAGGAGTGACTTGGGTAGCTTAGGGAGATTGATCAGACCGTTGAGAGGATAAGGGAAGAGCTGCCAGGCTGGAACAGGCTGTAAAGAGCCAAAGCATGTGAGCCTTCCTGTCCAATCATTCAAAAGGCGCCTTGACTCCACACGGTGCAATAGTGCCCATTTCCTATCTTGTAAACCCTTATGTTCCTCTTATAAATATGTAACCTGACTCTTTAATAAGATTAAGAAAGTTTGAGTCTTTCTCTTAGTCTTTAATCTCAATGGTTCCATATTAGACTCATAATCTCATTTCATACTCTAATCTTCTCTAAATCGATTCTATTCTTCTCTAAACACTCAGATTACTCTAAACAACACTAAAAGTGTTATGGTATCAGATCCAGGTTGGTTAGAATCTGAGTTCGTTGTGGGTTCTTTGAAGGTTCAAGATTGAAGCTTTGAAGAGTTTGTGTGTGTTCTTGTGTTCTTGAGAGTTTCTGGGTACTGTCCGAGTTCAAGTCTAGTTCTGGTGTGTTATTGAAGTGGTGAGAGTTGAAGACTGAGGCTGTGAAGGTTCATACAAGTCGTTCAGCTCAAGATAAAGGTAGCAAAGTCTAAAGAGTTCAGCATTCAACATGGAGAGTGGGATGAACATGAACATGAAGGTGGCGGTTTGTTTCAAGGGAAACAACTACTTGGTTTGGTCTCGGATGGTGATAACCACGGTGGGAAGCAAGGGGCTTTGGAAGCACATTACACCAGGAGAAGCTCCAAAGCTCATCACTCAAGGAGAGGGTGAAGATGAAGCCGCAAGCAAGGCGGAAGAGAAGTGGCATCAAGAGGACATGTTGGTGATGTCTGTGCTTCATGCGTCCCTTGAGCCAGCTATTCTAGATGCGTACAGCTACTGTGAGTCTGCTAAAGAGCTGTGGGATACGTTGAAGAAGGTGTATGGCAATACTTCAAACCTAAGCAGAGTGTTTGAGGTGAAGCAAGCCATTAACAACCTTGTACAAGAAGACATGGAGTTTACCAAGCATCTAGGAAGGTTCAGAACTCTCTGGTCCGAAATGGAGATGCTTAGGCCAAGCACAATGGATGCTGATGAGCTCAACAAGAGGAGAGAGCAAGACAAGGTCTTTGGGTTACTCCTCACGATGAATCCAGTCTACAACGGTCTCATTCAACACCTGCTGAGGGAAGATACTCTACCTGATCTTGAAGAGGTGTGCGCAAGGATTCAGAAGGAACAAGGTTCTATTGGGTTGTTTGGAAAGAAAGGAGAGATGTCACTTGTGAACCGAGCAACTCAAGAGGAAGGGAGTGAAGCTCCTCATGCAAACAAGGCTGCGCATGGGAAGTATGAGGAGAGGAGGTTCAATGGGAGCTGTGATCACTGCAAGAAGCATGGCCACAAGAAGAGTCAATGCTGGATACTTCATCCACATCTCAAGCCGGCCAAGTTCATGAAAGACCGTGAGGCAAGGGCTAATGTCTCGGATGTGACAAGTGGAGCTGGTACAAGCAAAGGAAAGGAGATGGATGGACGTGAAGCAGGTGATGGGAAGTCTCTTGTAGCCTACACCGGAGCACCTAGTTACCGTGGGAACAATGATCAGGAGTATCTAAGGAGAGCTGATCTTGATGCCCTCATTAAGATATTCAAGGAGAATGGTAACACCTTTGGGTACTCTTTTGGTGCTAGGGCTATAGAGAACTATAAGGATCTAACTAGAACTGATAGGATGCATGAGAGTTTGATAGAAATGGTAAATCAATCTAGGATTGCAAATCTTGCTAGAAATGATCATGCATTCAAACCATCTAGTATCCTTGCTCATATTGCTAGTAATCAGAACATTAAGCCATTGGTAGTTGATTCTGGTGCATCTCATCACATGATAAGTGACACTAGTTTGATTAAAGACATTGTACCAATGAATGGAAATGTGATGATAGCTAATGGAGATAAGATACCTATTAGAGGAATAGGAAGTCTTAAACTGTTTGATAAGGAAACTAAAGCTTTCTACATGCCTGAATTCACTTCAAACTTGCTATCTGTTAAGAAATGTGCAACTGATTTGCAATGTAATGTCATAGTCAGTCCTAATGATGTGAAGTTTCAGGATATTAAAAGCAGCAAGATGATTGGAAAGGGAGTAACTAAAGGAGAACTATATTTGCTTGAAGATCTTGCTCCTGTTTCTAGTTATAGCTGCTCATTTACTTCTGTTTCTAGTTCTAGTTTAAGTAAAAATGCATTGTGGCATGCTAGATTAGGACACCCTCATAATAAGGCTTTAAAACTGATGTTGCCAGGTGTTTCCTTTGAGAATAATGATTGTGAAGCTTGTATTTTAGGCAAGCATTGTAGAACTGTCTTTAACAAGTCTACTACGGTTTATAAGAAGTGTTTTGATCTTATTCATTCAGATGTTTGGACTGCTCCCTGCTTATCTAGAGAAAACCATAAGTATTATGTAACTTTCATTGATGAAAAATCCAAATACACCTGGTTAACCTTAATCCCAACCAAAGATAGGGTACTTGATGCATTTAAGAACTTTCAAACCTATGTAACTAACCATTACAATGCCAAGATTAAGATTTTCAGATCAGATAATGGAGGAGAGTACACGGGACAAGCATTCAAGAGTCATCTATCTAAACATGGAATCCTACATCAGACAAGCTGTCCTTATACTCCACAACAGAATGGAGTGGCTGAAAGGAAGAACAGGCATCTGATGGAAGTCGCCAGGTCCATGATGTTTCAATCCAATGTGCCTAAGAAGTTTTGGAGTGATGCAGTTGCTACAGCTTGTTATCTCATCAATAGGACACCAACGTTGATCCTGCAAGGGCAATCACCATTTGAGGTATTGAATCAATACAAGCCCTCCTTGGAGCATATGAAGATCTTTGGGTGTTTGTGTTTTGTGATGGTGCCGGGGGAGATAAGAAACAAGCTAGAAGCTAAGAGCTCAAAGGCAATGTTTATTGGATACTCATCAAGCCAGAAAGGATACAAGTGCTATGACCCTAACACGAGGAGAGTGTTCGTATCTAGAGAAGTGAAGTTTGTGGAAGAAAAAAGGTATTATGAGAAACAGATTCAAGAAGACTTGAGAGATCTTACCTCAGATAGAGCTGCAACCTTAAGAATAATCCTAGAAGGTCTTGGAATCAAAGTGGATCAAGAACCACAAGAAGTGAGAAGCACTACACAGATTCCGAATCATCAGACGTCCAATCTTGAGCATGAGGGGGGGGGGGATGAAAGAAGAACTCAAAACAGTGAAGAGACAAGTAGAGAAGAGAGTTCTAGTGCTCATGATCAAGCTGTGGAGTCAAATGATCAACAAGAAGGAGCTGAAGAGAGTCAGCTAAGGGAAGAGGGAGCTGAAGCAAGTCAGCTAGGAGAAGAAAGATCTTAAACAAGTGAAGGGCCACAAGAAGAAGAACAAGAGATGGCTCAAGAAGGGCCAGTGTTGAGAAGAAGTACAAGGCTGAGAAAGGATCCTTCTAGCTGAGTAAACACGAGAGTGTACTACAATGCCCAAGCTGTGGAGCATCCTACTCAGGCTGTGTGTTCTTTTTCTCAATATCCAGAAGCACATTGCGCATTCATGGTAAACTTGGATGAGAATCACATTCCAAGAAGCTATGAAGAGGCAATGAAGGATAAGGAATGGAAGGAATCAGTAGGAGCTGAGGCAGGAGCAATGATCAAGAATGATACATGGTATGAGTTGAGAGTGAACTGCCAAAAGGGAAGAAGACTGTGTCTAGTAGATGGATCTTCACAATCAAATACAAGGCTGATGGGATGATTGAGAGGAAGAAGACTAGACTAGTAGCAAGAGGGTTCACTCAGACATATGGAGAGGATTACATTGAGACATTTGCATCAGTAGCCAAGTTACACACCATTCGGATTGTTTTGAGCTTGGCTGTGAACCTTGGATGGGGATTGTGGCAAATGGATGTAAAGAATGCATTCCTGCAAGGGGAACTTGAGGATGAAGTCTACATGTATCCTCCACCAGGTCTGGAACATCTAGTGAAGAAGGGAAATGTGCTGAGGCTAAAGAAAGCTATCTATGGATTGAAACAATCACCAAGAGCCTGGTACAACAAGCTAAGCACAACACTGAATGGGAGAGGCTTTAGAAAGTCAGAATTGGATCATACTCTCTTTACCCTAACTACACCCTCAGGTATGGTTGCTCTCCTTGTGTATGTGGATGATATCATTATCACAGGAAGTGATAAGGAAGGTATCAAAGCAACCAAGGAGTTTCTTAAGTCTATGTTTGAAATCAAAGACTTGGGAGAAATGAAATACTTTCTTGGAATTGAGATTTGTAGATCCAAGGAAGGTTTGTTCATGTCCCAAAGGAAGTACACACTTGATCTTTTGAAAGATGCAGGTGCTTATGGAGGCAAGACAGAAAGGATGCCCATGGAGGATGGCTACAAAGTACCAAGAGAGGGGGAGATTGAAGACAGCAAGCCATTTCATGATCCTAAACTCTATAGAAAACTTGTTGGCAAATTGATTTATCTTACCATTACAAGGCCTGATATATGCTTTGCTGTGAATCAGGTGAGTCAACACATGCAGCTTCCCAAGGAACATCATTGGCGTATGGTGGAGAGGCTGTTGATGTATCTGAATGGCTCGCCTGATCAAGGAGTATGGATGGGGTGCAATGGAAGCACTGAAGTGGTGGGCTATTGTGATGCAGATTGGGCAGGAGATATAGCTGATAGGAGATCAACAACCGGCTATTGCACATTTATTTGAGGCAACTTGGTGACTTGGAAGAGTAAGAAACAGAAGGTGGTGTCATGCTCAAGTGCATAAGCTGAGTATAGAGCTATGCTGAAGCTTACAAACGAGCTAGTTTGGATCAAGGGCATCTTGAAGCATTTAAAGATAGAACAAGCCACTCCAATGACAATGCATTGTGACAACCAAGCCGCCATTCACATAGCCTCCAACTCGGTGTTCCATGAGAGGACAAAGCACATTGAGGTTGATTGCCACAAGGTGAGGCAGATGATTGTCCTAGGAGTCATCTTGCCATGTTATACTAAGAGTGAAGATCAGTTGGCTGATGTATTCACCAAGGCTGCAAGGCAAAAGACAATGGAGTCCATTCATATCAGATTGGGCCTCATTGATCTTAGGAAGAGAAGTAGCTGATCCCCTTAGTCATGAGATCTTTACTCTTTTTCCCTCATCAAGGTTTTGTCCCAATGGGTTTTCCTTGGTGAGGTTTTTAATGAGGAAGATCTCATGGCTGTCCAAGCTTAGGCTTTCACAAAGCTAAGCTTGAGGGGGAGTGTTGAGATGAGCTGAGTATATGAATATGAAGAGATAAGGAGTTGAAGAGAAGAGGAGATGAAGTACTTAGGGAAGTTTGGGAGAGTATGGTACGGCAGGCCGTACAAGGCCGTACAAGGCCGTACAAGGCCGTACAAGGCCGTACTAGCCGTACCATCCAAACCTCGACCAAAACTTACCATACCTTATTCAAGTGAGACGGTAACTAAGGAGCAGTGACTTGGGTAGCTTAGGGAGATGGATCAGACCGTTGAGAGGATAAGGGAAGAGCTGCCTTGTACCCCTTCTGAGTGATACCATCACTCTCCTTGCTTCAGGATCATAGCACTTGTACCCCTTCTGAGTGATAGAGTAGCCAATGAACATAGCCTTAGTACTCTTTGCCTCCAGCTTGTTTCTCTGCTCTCCTGGAACCATGACATAGCACACACACCCAAAGACACGTAGATGATCAATGACAGGTTTGCTCTTGTTCAACACCTCAAATGGAGACAGATTCTTCAATATCTTGGTTGGAACCCGGTTGATGAGATAGCAAGCAGTCTGCACAGCATCACTCCAAAAACGTTTTGGGACATTTGCATGAAACATCATCGATCTAGCAACCTCCATCAAGTGCCTGTTCTTCCTCTCAGCTACACCATTCTGCTGTGGTGTATAAGGGCAGCTAGTCTGATGCACAATTCCATGC
This sequence comes from Brassica napus, assembly GCF_020379485.1. Classification (NCBI taxonomy): domain Eukaryota; kingdom Viridiplantae; phylum Streptophyta; class Magnoliopsida; order Brassicales; family Brassicaceae; genus Brassica; species Brassica napus. The sequence continues at coordinate 38,697 of NW_026015364.1, read as the reverse complement.
TTGGCTAGATGATTCTTGAAGGCATTGCTGATGTATTCACCTCCATTATCTGATCTCAGTACCTTCACAGTAGCATTGTATTGATTAGATACATATGCTTGGAAGTTCATAAATGCTTCTAGCACCCTATCTTTAGATGGAAGCAATGTAAGCCAAGTATACTTAGACTTCTCATCAATGAATGTCACAAAGTACTTCTGGCTATCTCTAGACAAACAAGGAGCCGTCCACACATCTGAATGAACTAGATCAAAGCAATGCTCATAAGTAGTTTCTGAAGTTGGAAACACAGTCCTACAATGCTTTCCTAATATGCAAGCCTCACACTTTAAGTGATTAAATGACATATTAGGCATGATCAATTCAATTGCACGAGCATGAGGATGTCCCAATCTAGCATGCCAAGTCATACTATCACACCTATCAACAGCACTACTTAAGCACACAGAATCAAGGAGTTTAGAATTCTTAGCCATTTGAAGATGGTATAGCTGATTCTTGCTGTCTCCTCTGCCAATAACTCTCCCAGTCTTCAAATCTTGAAACTCAACTTCATCAGGTCTGAATACTACTTGACAATCAAGATCAATGGTAGCTTTCTTCACAGATAACAGATTTGAAGTGAACCGGGACATGTAGAAGGCAGTTGTGTCCTTCTCAAACAGCTTGAGCTTTTCCACTCCTTCTATTGGGATCATAGCACCATTAGCTATCATAACACTCCCTGTTGCAGCCTTGATCTAACTTATAAGCTTCCTATCACTGATCATATGATGGCTTGCTCCAGAATCAATCACAATGGGTTTAAGAGCTCCGGATTGTACCTCATGTTTCTTGCTTGCTGCTAAAGCTTGTACACGTTCCATGAACACCCTCCATTCCTTCCTGGTGATAGGATCATCAGCTCTACCTTCTTCCTCCTGCTCTCTTAGTCCCATTGTCTCATTTAGAGAACCACTTATGAGGGCTGAGTAAGAACACTCTCCCACAACTTTCTTCCTACCCTTTCTTATGTTGATATAAGCTTTGGATAGCATTCTGCACCTCCTCCTCTTCCGGAAGCCCTCACTCCTACTCCCGGTTAGCCTCCATGAGCCCTCACTCCTACTCATGGTTAGCTTCTGGAAGCTCTCACTCCTACTCCCAGTTGGCTTCCATGAGCTCTCACTCCTACTCATGGTTAGTGGTGTAGCCTGGATAGGACTGTAACTCCCTGGATCTCTTGTAGGTGGGTAAATGCTTTGATAATCCTTGCAAACAGAGAATCAAAGACTCGATCTGTATCAAGGCGTGTGGGTAGATGATAGATGATGATGATGGACTTTGCTAAAGAGCTATGGATTGCTCAGAAGCTGTTTTGCTACTCAAAGACACAAGATCACCTTGTATTGTCTAAGATGAGATTCACAAAGAATTCCTTCCTTTAAGTGAGATCAATGTTCCTTAAGCTGAACAGAGAAAGCAAGAGATAAAGCAAGCAAAGCTGCTGGAAAATTCTTAGATTCAAAATTTGAGAAAGCAAAGCTGCCTCCCTCATGTCTTAAAGAAATCGACAGAAAACCCTAGAAGTAAACCAAGATGGTTTAATTCTAATTCTAATTCTAATTCTAATCCTAAACCCACGAAATTGGTTTATTTAAAATCCTAATTGTCTTTGGTTTAAATTAAATGAAAGCCCAATAACCAAAGCCCTTACAAAGTAATTAAATTAAACCAACAAGCTGGTTCTTCTTTGGTTTATGATGGGCCACGACTTGAACTTGATTTGGAGTGTCTCCTAATGAGCTTTAGATCCTCCACGTCCTGTTAGGCCAGCTAGAAAGCAAGTGGATCAAGATTCTGGCTGCAACTCTCTTTTTGGACCGAAAAAGCCTTATTTCGCCTAGATCCAAATATAGCCCAACCCAGAAACTTCCTGACATGTTTTCCTTGTTCTCCATACATATTTGGACGAGGTGAATGGTCTCCATAGCTCCTGTTAAGCTCAGTTGGTTGAATCCTCTTTGTTCAAGTCGTTTCAAGGCAGTACCAACAGTTCTTCTCTTCTCTCTATCCAGAACCTCATAGATCATGCCAATAAGAGTATGATACTGTCCATTAAACTGCACCATGATCAGTGGTATAGCTGACCCATACATTGGCTTCAATCCATTGATTCCAATCCTGATCAGGATCACACCATCCCCTCTTCCTTTAAAAGGATTTGTCCTCAAATCCAAGCTCTGTAGGATGATAGAACCTTGATAATTTAACTCCAAAGTTCCTGACCTGGCCATGAGATATATCATCACCTCTCTAGTCTCTCCAGGATGAAACACAAAGCTCTGCAGTCCTTCTTCATGTCTCAGCAACATCTTGGAACTTTCCTCACTGCATATGACTTCTAAGGCAGATGATTTCTCCACTTTGTTGAGTTTGCTGTTGAATGCTTCTCTCCAGGATGATCGTACCCACGTCCTTCTCATGAACATGAGACCATGTACTCTCAGTTTAACATCCTTCTGGTCAGGTGGACGTGTGGTTTGGTCCCCATACTCATTCTCAAGCTTTGGCATCTTTTTAACCACAGCAAGTTTCTGTTTTGTTGATCTCAGCTGGTTCTGATCAGTTATGGGCCTGATCAAGGGCGTGTTACCTCCTGTTTCTCCTCTATTTTTGCTGCAGATACTCAAGATCACACCATCCTCTCTCCCTTCAAAAAGATTTGACCTCAAATCTTGTTTTTCAGGAGTGAAGAAACCTTGCAGATCAAGCTTGTATGAAATTGTTTTCTGCACCAGATTGTTGTTACTTCTTATACTAACACTGAAGCTTCCTCCTGGTTCAAAAACAAAGTGTTGCAGACCCTTGAAAAACCTCAGATGCTCCACAAGATTGAACTGAACACATACAAAAGGCTGGATCAGTAAATCACAAGAAAAAGATCTAATGAATCCACCTTGTTCAATCAAAGTCTCAAGTAACTCTTTATGAACTACAAGCGCCTCATCAAGTTCTTCTTCTTCTTTAACCTTGTTTTGGTAGTGAATAAGACCACACAAAGCTCCTGGTACGTGCTCCTCTAGCTGTAGTTGAATGTCTGAATGTTCTCCTTGAAAAGGAATGGCCAATGCTGGTTCAATCTCTGGTATCTTCACAGCCGGTTTTGCTGCATTCTTTTCTTTCTCCTCAACTGGTGCCTTCTGATAACAAGTTAGCTCATCATCTCCTGATGCTGGACGTGGGACTGGCCTCTGTTGTGGTTTTTTTTTAGTCACAGCAGTGAGTGATTCAGCTATCATGTTCCTTAGGTTTTCTTTGAACTGTGTGCTCTGCATATTGTCAAGATAATCAAGATGTGTTTGCAGTAGCTGCGGCTTTCGTTGTGCCTCACGATCATAGCAGTTCTGTGGCTCTTCTCTGGATAACCTAACACGTGCTTGAGATGATCTAGATTGGATTGGCAACCGTTCCAGATCAGTTTGACCATACCTCTTTGCTACAAACCTTTTCTTCATGACAGACTTCATCTCATACCAAGAAGAAATCTGCAACTCTCCACAGCGTTTCCTGTTGTTAGCAATCTGATACCACCAGTCAAACGCATACCCTCTTAAACCAGTAGTTGCTAGATGTAACTTCTTCTCCTCAGTGTGGTTGTGGAGGTTAAAAAGGAAATCCACATCCTTTTCCCATTCTGGATATGTGTCTGGATCAAACTCTCCATAGAACAGTGGAATTTTGATCTCTTTTCTTTTTCCTTGCAACAGCTTCCTTGTTGCTGGTTGTTCAGCCTTCTCATCATGTTTTCTATAAGAATACATAGAAGATTGCTGGATATATGATGAAACACGTGGTCCTTGGTTAAGATAATCAAACCCTAAACCTTCAAGAGGCTCTGATACCACTTGGTGTAGCCTGGATAGGACTGTAACTCCCTGGATCTCTTGTAGGTGGGTAAATGCTTTGATAATCCTTGCAAACAGAGAATCAAAGACTCGATCTGTATCAAGGCGTGTGGGTAGATGATAGATGATGATGATGGACTTTGCTAAAGAGCTATGGATTGCTCAGAAGCTGTTTTGCTACTCAAAGACACAAGATCACCTTGTATTGTCTAAGATGAGATTCACAAAGAATTCCTTCCTTTAAGTGAGATCAATGTTCCTTAAGCTGAACAGAGAAAGCAAGAGATAAAGCAAGCAAAGCTGCTGGAAAATTCTTAGATTCAAAATTTGAGAAAGCAAAGCTGCCTCCCTCATGTCTTAAAGAAATCGACAGAAAACCCTAGAAGTAAACCAAGATGGTTTAATTCTAATTCTAATTCTAATTCTAATCCTAAACCCACGAAATTGGTTTATTTAAAATCCTAATTGTCTTTGGTTTAAATTAAATGAAAGCCCAATAACCAAAGCCCTTACAAAGTAATTAAATTAAACCAACAAGCTGGTTCTTCTTTGGTTTATGATGGGCCACGACTTGAACTTGATTTGGAGTGTCTCCTAATGAGCTTTAGATCCTCCACGTCCTGTTAGGCCAGCTAGAAAGCAAGTGGATCAAGATTCTGGCTGCAACTCTCTTTTTGGACCGAAAAAGCCTTATTTCGCCTAGATCCAAATATAGCCCAACCCAGAAACTTCCTGACATGTTTTCCTTGTTCTCCATACATATTTGGACGAGGTGAATGGTCTCCATAGCTCCTGTTAAGCTCAGTTGGTTGAATCCTCTTTGTTCAAGTCGTTTCAAGGCAGTACCAACAGTTCTTCTCTTCTCTCTATCCAGAACCTCATAGATCATGCCAATAAGAGTATGATACTGTCCATTAAACTGCACCATGATCAGTGGTATAGCTGACCCATACATTGGCTTCAATCCATTGATTCCAATCCTGATCAGGATCACACCAGTTAGCCTCTCATCATCTCTTATTATCTCATACGCCCTTCTTATAAGCACACAGATCTCTTCCATTTCCGGAAGCTGTTCCCCTCTTAGAACCATCTCCACCAGCCACCCATATTATGACTCCATGCTCGCCAAGAGCTTCAAGACCATCTCTTGCTCTGGTGTAGCATCCCCATCCACATGGGATCTCAACCCTTGTAGTTCAACCCACAAGTGTTGTAGCTTCCTCACATGGTTATTGAACTCTTCTCTTCCTTGTTTAACTCCACTGATCACCTTCTTGACTTCATACACTCTCCTAAGATTGATCTTGTTCTCATAAACATCTTCAATCTTCTCAAGCAGTGTACTTTCTTCAAGACTAAAGCAATCTCCACTTGTTTCTCTTGCTGCCTGATCTTTCTCAGCAGCTTTACCCTTCAAAGACTCTTCCTTCTCATGGTTTCTCCAAACTCCACACCTTTTCAGAGTTGTTTTCATCTGTGAGAACCACCCCCACTCATTCCCTCTCTTTGTCTTCTCTTCACGCCTTGTTGTACCAGATTGAAGCAGCTCCATTTTCTTTAGCCTAAAGCAACAACCTTTAGCCTAGATCTTCCCCCAAATGCTTCTAATCTCACACGCCAAGCTTACCAACCAGCTAGACCCCTCTTCTGACCTTGTCACACGCCTAAAGGAACTCCCTTGAAGCTGACTCTCCAAAAGAAACACCAACAGACACAAACTTGAATTTTAAAGGATCTAGCTCTTGAAAACTCTCAAGAACTCTCAAGAACACTCAAGAAAAACGAAATCACTCTCTCCTTTTCAAGGAACCTGGCTCTGATACCATAAACACTTTTGTGTTTTAGAGAATGATTTAAACAACCAGAGATACTTAGATTCAAAGATTAAAGATATTAAGAGATTTTAGTGAGAGAATTAAGAGAGAAAGACTCAAAACTCCATTAGATTAATTATGAGAGAGTTTACATCAGATATATACAAAAGGAAGAAGCATTTTCGAAATCAATCTAAGGGGATAAGATAAGCATGTGTAGTCAAAGGCCAGGCTGTAAATCCCATGGCTGAGATTGCTCACATGCTTCTAATAGTGCTAAAGCACTCTTCTCCTTTCCAGCCAGTGACAGCCTGTCCAAGTCTCCTCTCTTATCCCTTTCCATACTCAGATCAAGTGTAGACAACCTAAGGTAACTCCTCCTTGTCATCCGAGTTACCCTGGTTACTATGGTAACTTCTTTAGTTACCACAGTAACAATAAAGTTACTGTGGTAACTCTCCAAAGTTACTGTCTGCTCCAAATCTCTTTCTCTCTCAATATATCACATCTTTATTCTCTCATCTCAACAATTCATCCTGGTTTGATTAGAATGACAAAGAAGTTGTCATATTCCCAAACAGGAAAACTGGGATCACCTGATTTAAAAGTGTGATAGCTTCTTCATCCTAATTCCTAGGAGATTTATTCCACTTCCTAATGATTATCCACTACTTTATGTATCAAAATCAAGCTTCTTACATCGCGATTCTTCATGGTTTGATTAGAATGACAAAGAAGTTGTCATATTCCCAAACAGGAAAACTGGGATCACCTGATTTGAAAGTGGGATAGCTTCTTCATCCTAACTCCTATGAAATTTATTTCACTTCCTAATGATTCTCCACTACTTTACGTATCAAAATCAAGCTTTTTACATGGCGATTCTTCCTGTTTTGATTAGAATGACAAAGAAGTTGTCATATTCCCAAACAGGAAAACTGGGATCACCTGATTTGAAAGTGTGATAGCTTCTTCATCATAATTCCTATGAGATTTTTTCCACTTCCCAATGATTCTCCACTACTTTATGTATCAAAATCAAGCTTCTTACATCGCGATTCATCCTGGTTTGATTAGAATGACGAAGAAATTGTCATATTCCCAAACAGGAAAACTGGGATCACCTGATTTGAAAGTGGGATAGCTTCTTCATCCTAACTCCTATGAGATTTATTCCACTTCCTAATGATTCTCCACTACTTTATGTATCAAAATCAAGCTTCTTACATCGCGATTCTTCCTGTTTTGATTAGGATGACAAAGAAGTTGTCATATTCCTAAACAGAAAAACTGGGATCACCTGATTTGAAAGTGGGATAGCTTCTTCATCCTAACTCCTGTGAGATTTTTTCCACTTCCTAATGATTCTCCACTACTTTATGTATCAAAATCAAGCTTCTTACACCCCAATTCTTCCTGGTTTGATTAGAATGATAAAGAAGTTGTCATATTCCCAAACAGGAAAACTGGGATCATCTGATTTGAAAGTGTGATAGCTTCTTCATCCTAATTCCTATAAGATTTATTCCACTTACTAGTGATTCTCCACTACTTTATGTATCAAAATCAAGCTTCTTACATCGCGATTCTTCTTGGTTTGATTAGAATGACAAAGAAGTTGTCATATTCCCAAACAGGAAAACTGGGATCACCTGATTTGAAAGTGTGATAGCTTCTTCATCCTAATTCCTATGAGATTTATTCCACTTCCTAATGATTCTCCACTACTTTATGTATCAAAATCAAGCTTCTTACATCGCGATTCTTCCTGGTTTGATTAGAATGACAAAGAAGTTGACATATTCTCAAACAGGAAAACTGGGATCACCTGATTTGAAAGTGTGATAGCTGCTTCATCCTAACTCCTATGAGATTTATTCCACTTCCTAATGATTCTCCACTACTTTATGTATCAAAATCAAGCTTCTTACATCGCGATTCTTCCTGTTTTGATTAGGATGACAAAGAAGTTGTCATATTCCCAAAGAGGAAAACTGGGATCACCTGATTTGAAAGTGGGATAGCTTCTTCATCCTAACTCCTGTGAGATTTTTTCCACTTACTAGTGATTCTCCACTACTTTATGTATCAAAATCAAGCTTCTTACATCGCGATTCTTCCTGGTTTGATTAGAATGACAATGAAGTTGTCATATTCCCAAACAGGAAAACTGGGATCACCTGATTTGAAAGTGGGATAGGTTCTTCATCCTAACTCCTATGAGATTTAATAAACTTCTTGGTGATTATCCACTACTTTATGTATCAAAATCAAGCTTCTTACAATGCGATTCATCCTGGTTTGATTTGAATGACAAAGAAGTTGTCATATTCCCAAACAGGAAAACTGAAATCACCTGATTTGAAAGTGGGATAGCTTTTCATCCTAACACCTGATTTGAAAGTGGGATAGCTTTTCATCCTAACTCCTATGAGATTTATTCCACTTCCTAATGATTCTCCACAACTTTATGTATCAAAATCAAGCTTCTCACATCGCGATTCATCCTGGTTTGATTAGAATGACAAAGAAGTTGTCATATTCCCAAACAGGAAAACTGGGATCACCTGATTTGAAAGTGTGATAGCTTCTTCATCCTAATTCCTTTGAGATTTATTCCACTTCCTAATGATTCTCCACTACTTTATGTATCAAAATCAAGCTTCTTACATCGCGATTCTTCCTGGTTTGATTAGAATGACAATGAAGTTGTCATATTCCCAAACAGGAAAACTGGGATCACCTGATTTGAAAGTGGGATAGGTTCTTCATCCTAACTCCTATGAGATTTAATAAACTTCTTGGTGATTATCCACTACTTTATGTATCAAAATCAAGCTTCTTACATCGCGATTCATCCTGGTTTGATTTGAATGACAAAGAAGTTGTCATATTCCCAAACAGGAAAACTGGAATCACCTGATTTGAAAGTGGGATAGCTTCTTCATCCTAACTCCTATGAGATTTATTCCACTTCCTAATGATTCTCCACTACTTTATGTATCAAAATAAACTTCTTACATCGCGATTCATCCTGGTTTGATTAGAATGACAAAGAAGTTGTCATATTCCCAAACAGGAAAACTGGGATCACCTGATTTGAAAGTGGGATAGCTTCTTCATCCTAACTCCTGTGAGATTTTTTCCACTTACTAGTGATTCTCCACTACTTTATATCAGTTTTAGTAATGTTTAGAGTAATCTGATTATTTAGGAAAGATTAGAATAGATTTGGAGAAGATAAGAGTCTAAAATGAGATTAAGAGACTACTAAGAGATCATGGAGACTAAAGACTAAGAGAAAGACTCAAAATGACTTGCTTAATCTTATTAATGAGAGTGTTTACATATTTATAGGAAGAGAGCTTAGGGTTTTCGTAAACAAGAGGATAAGATAAGCATGTGGAGTCAGTGACCATTTCAAAATCATCCAATGATGTGAGTGTTGAGATAAGAGGATGGAGAGAAGATACATTGATATAGGAAGAGTATTGGGGCAGAGAGTAACTTTGGGAATTTACCACAGTAACTTTAGTTTTACTGTGGTAACTAAGGTAAAGGCTTGGGAAGTTACATTGGACCCTTATGGTAAAGGGGATCACGCCCAAGATGAGTCTGGATAAGGGAGGAGGTGTTTGGATAAGGTCTGGTCATAGCTGGAAAAGTGAAGCACTTTTACAGCCTGTCCAAGCATGTGAAGCAAAAGGAGCTCCAGCCTGTCCATTGACCTCACATGCTTATGGATTTCGAAATCCCTTTTGTATTAGCCTTATCTCTTCATATATATCTTGTATCTGAGACATTAAATCAATTAATGGAGTTTTGAGTCTCTCTCTCTTGATTCTCTTACTAAAATCTCTTAATCTCTTTAATCTTTGAATCTAAGTATCTATGGTTGTTTGAATCATTCTCTAAACACAAAAGTGTTTATGGTATCAGAGCCAGGTTCCTTGAAAAGGAGAGAGTGATTTCGTTTTTCTAAATGTTCTTGAGTGTTCTTGAGAGTTCTTGAGATTTTTCAAGAGCTAGATCCTTTAAAAGTCAAGTTTGTGTCTGTTGGTGTTTCTTTTGGAGAGTCAGCTTCAAGGGAGTCCGTTTAGGTGTTTCACAAGGTCAGAAGAGGGGTCTAGCTAGTTGGTAAGCTTGGCGTGTGAGATTAGAAGCATTTGGGGGAAGATCTAGGCTAAAGGTTGTTGCTTTAGGCTAAAGAAAATGGAGCTGCTTCAATCTGGTACAACAAGGCGTGAAGAGAAGAAAGAGAGAGGGAATGAGTGGGGGTGGTTCTCACAGATGAAAACAACACTGAAAAGGTGTGGAGTTTGGAGAAACCATGAGAAGAAAGAGTCTTTGATGGGTAAAGCTGCTGAGAAAGATCAGACAGCAAGAGAAACAAATGGAGATTGCTTTAGTCTTGAAGAAAGTACACTGCTTGAGAAGATTGAAGATGTTTATGAGAACAAGATCAGTCTTAGGAGAGTGTATGAAGTCAAGAAGGTGATTAGTGAAGTTAAACCAGGAAGAGAAGGGTTCAATAATCATGTGAGGAAGCTACAACATTTGTGGGTTGAACTACAAGGGTTGAGATCCCATGTGGATGGGGATACTACACAAGAGCAAGCGACAGTCTTGAAGCTCTTGGCGAGCATGGAGTCATCATATGGGTGGCTGGTGGAGATGGTTCTAAGAGGGGAACAGCTTCCGGAAATGGAAGAGATCTGTGTGCTTATAAGAAGGGCGTATGAGATAATGAGAGATGATGAGAGGCTAACCATGAGTAGGAGTGAGAGCTCATGGAAGCCAACTGGGAGTAGGAGTGAGAGCTTCCAGAAGCTAACCATGAGTAGGAGTGAGAGCTCATGGAGGCTAACCGGGAGTAGGAGTGAGGGCTTCCGGAAGAAGAGGAGGTGCAGAATGCTATCCAAAGCTTCTATCAACATAGGAAAGGGTAGGAAGAGAGTTGTGGGAGAGTGTTCTTACTCAGCCTACATGGGGGAATCAGTAGAAGACAGTGGGGTGTTAAAAGAGCAGGAGAAAGGGAGTGGAGCTGATGATCGCATCACCAGGAAAGAATGGAGAGTGTTCATGGAACAAGTACAAGCCTTAGCAGCAAGCAGGAAGCATGCTATACAATCCGGAGCTTCTAAACCCATTGTGATTGATTCTGGAGCAAGCCATCATATGATCAGTGATAGGAGGCTTATAAGTGAGATCAAGGCTGCAACAGGGAGTGTTATGATAGCTAATGGTGCTATGATCCCAATAGAAGGAGTGGGAAAGCTAAAACTGTTTGAGAAGGACACAGCTGCCTTCTACATGCCTCAGTTCACTTCAAATCTATTATCTGTGAAGAAAGCTACCATTGATCTTGATTGTCAAGTAGTATTCAGACCTGATGAAGTTGAGTTTCAAGATTTGAAGACTGGGAGAGTTATTGGCAGAGGAGACAGCAAGAATCAGCTATACCATCTTCAAATGGCTAAGAATTCTAAACTCCTTGATTCTGTGTGCTTAAGTAGTGCTGTTGATAGGTGTGATAGTATGACTTGGCATGCTAGATTGGGACATCCTCATGCTCGTGCAATTGAATTGATCATGCCTAATATGTCATTTAATCACTTAGAGTGTGAGGCTTGCATATTAGGAAAGCATTGTAGGACTGTGTTTCCAACTTCAGAAACTACTTATGAGCATTGCTTTGATCTAGTTCATTCAGATGTGTGGACGGCTCCTTGTTTGTCTAGAGATAGCCAGAAGTACTTTGTGACATTCATTGATGAGAAGTCTAAGTATACTTGGCTTACATTGCTTCCATCTAAAGATAGGGTGCTAGAAGCATTTATGAACTTCCAAGCATATGTATCTAATCAATACAATGCTACTGTGAAGGTACTGAGATCAGATAATGGAGGTGAATACATCAGCAATGCCTTCAAGAATCATCTAGCCAAGCATGGGATTGTGCATCAGACTAGCTGCCCTTATACACCACAGCAGAATGGTGTAGCTGAGAGGAAGAACAGGCACTTGATGGAGGTTGCTAGATCGATGATGTTTCATGCAAATGTCCCAAAACGTTTTTGGAGTGATGCTGTGCAGACTGCTTGCTATCTCATCAACCGGGTTCCAACCAAGATATTGAAGAATCTGTCTCCATTTGAAGTGTTGAACAAGAGCAAACCTGTCATTGATCATCTACGTGTCTTTGGGTGTGTGTGCTATGTCATGGTTCCAGGAGAGCAGAGAAACAAGCTGGAGGCAAAGAGTACTAAGGCTATGTTCATTGGTTACTCTATCACTCAGAAGGGGTACAAGTGCTATGATCCTGAAGCAAGGAGAGTGATGGTATCTAGAGAAGTGAAGTTTGTTGAAACAAAAGGTTATTATGAAGAAAAGGAGTGGGAAAATCTGAAGGATTTGTCTCAAGCTCCATCTGATAAGGCAACAATACTGAGAGTGTTGTTAGAGAAGCTCGGGATAGGATTATCCCAGGATCAGGAAACCGGAAGGAGGGAGTCTTCCAATCAGAGTGGTGGAGCTGGAAGAACAACTCCTCTTGATCATGAGAGGGGGAATGGAACTGAATCTGGTGAGCAAGAGCAAAACCAAGAGGATTCAGGTCTTCATGATCAAGATACATCACAAGAAGTTGCGAACAATGAGGTTCAGTCTAGTGTAGAAGAACAAGTCAGACCGGCCAGTTCAGAAGAAGAGCAAGTGGAGCCGGTTAGTGTGCAAACTGAAGATCAGGTTCAAGCTTTGAGGAGGAGCACAAGGATATAGAGGGATCCTTCCAACTGGGTAAACACGAGAGTGTACTACAATGCCCAGGCTGTGGAGCATCCTTCTCAAGCCGTGTGTTCCTTTGCTGAGTTTCCAGAGGAGCATTATGCCTTTATGATTAGTCTGGATGAGAGTTATGTACCAAGGACTTATGAAGAAGCTATGTTAGACAAGGAATGGAAAGAATCAGTGGGAGCTGAAGCAGGTGCTATGATCAAAAATGATACATGGTATGAGAGTGAGCTGCCTAAGGGAAAGAAAGCTGTATCTAGTAGATGGATCTTCACAATCAAGTATCTTGCAAATGGACAGATTGATAGGAAGAAGACCAGATTGGTTGCAAGAGGATTTACACAGACCTATGGAGAGGATTACATTGATACCTTTGCACCAGTAGCTAAGCTACATACAGTTCGGATTGTGTTGTCCATTGCAACAAACTTGGAGTGGGATTTGTGGCAGATGGATGTGAAGAATGCTTTCTTACAAGGTGAGCTAGAAGATGAGGTATACATGCTTCCTCCTCCTGGTCTTGAGCATCTAGTAAAGCCAGGGAATGTTTTGAGATTGAAGAAGGCAATATATGGGTTGAAACAATCACCTAGAGCTTGGTACAGGAAGCTGAGTACAACACTCAATGGGAGAGGCTTTAGGAAGTCTGAATTAGATCACACTCTCTTCACTTTGACAGGACCTTCAGGGATCATTGTGATTCTAGTGTATGTGGATGATTTGATTATCACAGGGAGTGATAAGGCAGGGATTCAAGCTACTAAGGAGTTTCTCAAATCTGTGTTTGACATCAAGGATTTGGGAGAGATGAAGTATTTTCTGGGCATTGAGATATGCAGATCAAAGGAGGGTTTGTTTATGTCTCAAAGGAAGTATACTATGGATATGTTGAAGGAGACTGATGTGCTTGGAGGAAAGATAGCTAAAACACCCCTTGAGGAGGGATATAAGGTTCTGCGTGAGGGGGAGGTTGAAGAGAAGCAGTTGTTTGAGGATCCTAAGCTATACAGGAAGATGGTTGGCAAGCTGATCTACTTGACCATCACACGGCCAGATATATGTTTTGCTGTAAACCAAGTGAGTCAGCATATGCAGGCGCCAAGGGTACATCACTGGAAGATGGTTGATAGGATACTGAGGTATTTGAGTGGCACGTCTGGTCAAGGAGTTTGGATGGGATGCAATGGCAGCACAGAAGTAGTGGGCTATTGTGATGCTGATTGGGCAGGAGATAGAGTGGACAGGAGATCAACTACTGGCTATTGTACATTCATTGGAGGGAACCTGGTTACTTGGAAGAGTAAGAAGCAGAAGGTCATCTCTTGTTCAAGTGCTGAGACTGAATATAGGGCTATGTTGAAGTTGACAAACGAGTTGGTGTGGATCAAGGGTATCTTGAAGCATCTGGAGATTGAGCAGAGTACTCTTATGACAATGCACTGTGACAATCAAGCAGCTATCCATATTGCTTCTAACTCAGTCTTTCATGAGAGAACGAAGCACATAGAAGTGGATTGTCACAAGGTGAGGCAGATGATTATCTTAGGAGTGATTCTGCCATGTTATACAAGGAGTGAGGATCAACTGGCTGATGTGTTTACTAAGGCAGCGAGATTAAAGACAATGGAGTCCATACTTTCTAGGCTTGGGCTCATTGATCTTACTCCCAGGAGCTGATCCCCTTAACCATGGAGTCTCCACTCTTTTTCCCTCATCAAGGTTTTATCCCAATGGGTTTTCCTTGGTGAGGTTTTTAATGAGGGAGATCTTCATGGTTTCCAAGCTTGACTTGTTCTACATGGTCAAGCTTGAGGGGGAGTGTTGAGATAAGAGGATGGAGAGAAGATACATTGATAGAGGAAGAGTATTGGGGCAGAGAGTAACTTTGGGAATTTACCACAGTAACTTTAGTTTTACTGTGGTAACTAAGGTAAAGGCTTGGGAAGTTACATTGGACCCTTATGGTAAAGGGGATCACGCCCAAGATGAGTCTGGATAAGGGAGGAGGTGTTTGGATAAGGTCTGGTCATAGCTGGAAAAGTGAAGCACTTTTACAGCCTGTCCAAGCATGTGAAGCAAAAGGAGCTCCAGCCTGTCCATTGACCTCACATGCTTATGGATTTCGAAATCCCTTTTGTATTAGCCTTATCTCTTCATATATATCTTGTATCTGAGACATTAAATCAATTAATGGAGTTTTGAGTCTCTCTCTCTTGATTCTCTTACTAAAATCTCTTAATCTCTTTAATCTTTGAATCTAAGTATCTATGGTTGTTTGAATCATTCTCTAAACACAAAAGTGTTTAGTGAGCCGCGCGTGTGAGCCTTCCTTAGCTGGCTCATGCCTTTTGCTTTTGCTTTTCCAGCTGTGCCAGCCTGTCCAAGACTCCCTTATGCTTTCCAACGGTCTGATCCATCCCACAAAGGCTAAGGTAACTTCTCCTCTTTACTTAAGTAACTCGGATAACTTATGGTAAGGTTTGGTTGAGCTTTGGTTGATCCCATCTTGTACGGACTGTCCGGCCATGTACGGCCATGTACGGCCTTGTACGGACTGGCTGATCCCAAAGCTCCCAAACCTTCCTATCCTTCCTCCTCTTCATTCTACTCAACCCTTATCTCCATTCTTCACTTAACACTCCTTATCTCAACACTTTATGTATCAAAATCAAGCTTCTTACATCGCGATTCTTTCTGGTTTGATTAGAATGACAAAGAAGTTGTCATATTCCCAAACAGGAAAACTGGGATCACCTGATTTGAAAGTGTGATAGCTTCTTCATCCTAATTCCTATGAGATTTATTCCACTTCCTAATGATTCTCCACTACTTTATGTATCAAAATCAAGCTTCTTACATCGCGATTCTTCCTGGTTTGATTAGAATGACAAAGAAGTTGTCATATTCCCAAACAGGAAAACTGGGATCACCTGATTTGAAAGTGGGATAGCTTCTTCATCCTAACTCCTGTGAGATTTTTTCCACTTCCTAATGATTCTCCACTACTTTATGTATCAAAATCAAGCTTCTTACACCCCAATTCTTCCTGGTTTGATTAGAATGACAATGAAGTTGTCATATTCCAAAACAGGAAAACTGGGATCACCTGATTTGAAAGTTGGATAGCTTCTTCATCCTAACTCCTATGAGATTTAATAAACTTTTTGGTGGTTATCTATACACTTTTGTGTATTAGAGTGTGTTTAAGAACAATCAGATTGTTTTGTGTAAGATTAAAGAGATTAAGAGAATAAGTAGAGAGAGAATAGAGAGAATACTCAAAACTCCATTAATTGATTTAATGTCTCAGATACAAGTTATATATGAAGAGATAAGGCTGGTACAAAGGGGATTTCGAAATGGGACTCAAAGCATGTGAAGTCAAAGCTAGCTGGATGGTTGAGAGGCTTCACATGCTTGGACCGGCTGTAAAGTAGCTTTTCCTTTCCAGCTATGACCAGACCTTATCCAAACTGATCCTTTCTTATCCAGACTGCTCCTTGGCGTGATATACTTATAAGTTTTAGAGAATCTGAGTTTGATATAAGGAAAGAAAGAGATTAGAAAGAGTCTAGAGGTGATTTAGAACGAGTTTAGCTAAGAGTTTAGTGTATGATCATGATTGAGAGCCTTTGAGTCTAAGAGAGTGTTTTGGTGTCAAGAACTGTCTAATCTTTTATTAAGAGCATGAGTTACAATATATAGTGTGAGCATACAAGGGTTTTCGAAATCCAGAGAAGACTAAAGCATGTGAGGTCAATGTGGAAAGGATAAGCTCATTTGAACTAGCCAATTAGCTTCTCCACATGCGCGGAGTATCTAGCATCTTGGACCGAGATGCTCTTGCCTTTCCAGCTGTTCCAGCCTGTCAAGGCGCGCTCTTCCTTATCCCTCAACGGTCTGATCCATCCAGGTAAGTTCCTTCCCTTCCCATAAGTTACCCCAAGTAACTTCTTTACTCTGGTCAATGTTTTACTCATCTCCATGTGTACGGATGGTACGGTCATGTACGGACAGTACGGACCTTACCCAAACCTTCCCAAGATTCAACTCATCTCCTTAGTCTCAACTCCTCACTTGCTCCACATATACTCAACTCATCTCAACACTCCCCCTCAAGCTTAGCTTTGTGAAAGTCTAAGCTTGGATAGCCATGAGATCTTCCTCATTAAAAACCTTACCAAACAAAACCCATTGGGACAAAACTTTGATAAGGGAAAAAGAGTAAAGACCTCATAGCTAAGGGCTTAGCTCCTTCTTGTGAGATCAATGAGTCCTAGCCGGCTATGAATGGACTCAATTGTCTTCTGCCTTGCTGCCTTGCTGCCTTTGTGAACACATCTGCTAGCTGATCTTCACTTCTCGTGTAACATGGCAAGATGACTCCAAGAAGAATCATTTGCCTCACCTTGTGACAATCTACTTCAATGTGCTTGGTTCTCTCATGGAAGACTGAGTTGGTGGCAATGTGTATAGCAGCCTGGTTGTCGCAATGCATGGTCATTGGAGTGGATTGAATAATCTCCAAGTGCTTCAGTATCCCTTTGATCCATACAAGCTCATTAGTCAGCTTCAGCATGGCTCGGTATTCAGCTTCAGCACTTGAGCATGAGACCACCTTCTGCTTCTTACTCTTCCAAGTTACTAAGTTCCCTCCAATGAATGTGCAGTAGCCGGTTGTGGACCTTCTATCTGCTCTATCTCCTGCCCAATCCGCATCACAGTAGCCTACAACTTCAGTACTCCCATTACACCCCATCCACACTCCTTGATCCGCTGAGCCATTAAGATACATCAAGAGCCGGTTCACCATTCCCCAATGATGTTCTTTTGGAATTTGCATATGCTGACTCACCTGATTCACAGCAAAACAAATATCAGGACGTGTGATGGTTAGGTATATGAGCTTACCCACTAGCTTTCTATAAAGCTTTGCATCCTTGAATGGTGGACTGTCTTCAATCTCCCCCTCACGTGGAATCTTGTATCCATCTTCCAAGGGAGTCTTGGCCGTCTTTCCATCAAGCTTACCTGCATCTTTCAACAGATCAAGTGTATACTTTCTTTGGGATAGAAACAAACCTTCCTTGGATCTACATATCTCAATCCCAAGGAAGTATTTCATCTCTCCCAAGTCTTTAATCTCAAAAACAGATTTAAGAAAGTCTTTAGTGGCTTGTATCTCTTCTTTATCACTACCTGTTATAATGATGTCATCTACATATACAAGTAGAACGACAATACCTGAAGGTGTGTTGAGTGTAAAGAGAGTATGATCAAGCTCTGACTTCCTAAAGCCTCTTCCATTCAGAGTTGTGCTCAACTTGTTGTACCATGCCCTTGGTGATTGTTTCAGACCATAGATAGCTTTCTTTAGTCTGAGAACATTCCCTTTCTTCACCAAGTGCTCTAGACCAGGAGGAGGTAACATATACACTTCATCTTCTAGTTCTCCTTGTAGGAATGCATTCTTTACATCCATTTGCCACAAGCCCCACTCAAGATTCACCGCAAGTGATAGGACAATCCTGATGGTATGTAGCTTAGCAACTGGCGCAAATGTGTCTATATAATCCTCTCCATATGTTTGAGTGAATCCTCTTGCAACCAAGCGAGTCTTCTTTCTATCAATCTGTCCATTTGCTTGGTACTTGATTGTGAAGATCCATCTACTAGACACTGCTCTCTTTCCTTTAGGTAACTCACTCTCATACCAAGTGTCATTCTTGATCATTGCATTGGATTCAGCTCCCACTGATTCCCTCCACTCCTTGTCCTTCATGGCTTCCTCATATGACTTTGGTACATGGCTCTCATCTAAGCTTACCATAAAGGCACAATGTTCTTCTGGATAATGAGCAAAGGAACACACAGCTTGAGAAGGATGTTCCACAGCCTGGGCATTGTAGTACACTCTCGTGTTTACCCAGTTGGAACTATCCTTTCTCAATCTGGTGCTTCTTCTCAATGGCTGCACCGCCGGCTCTGTTTCAGGTTCAGTTGTAGTTTCAGTTGTAGTTGCATTAGTTTCCTCCTCTTGATCTTGGCTTGGTACCTCCCTATCTTCCTGCATCATACTTTGATCATGATCACCTGAGCCTTCTTGATCATGGCTTTCAACATGTACTTCAGCTGGTTCAGGTGTGTTTTCCCCCCCATGATCTAAGTTTGTTGCCTCGGTAGGTTGTGTGGTTGTTGTACTGCGTCTCTCCTTCGGATCCTGGGTAGTATGTATCCCAAGCCCCTCTAGAATACTTCTAAGGCTGGCCGCTCTATCTGACTCTCTTGTCAATTCTAGCAGCTCATCTTGATTCTTTTCCTCATAGAACCCCTTAGCTTCAATGAACTTTACATCTCTAGAGACTAGAACTCTTCGAGTAGTAGGATCATAGCACTTGTAACCCTTTTGAGTAGTAGAGTAGCCAACAAACATAGCTCTTGTGCTGGTTGCTTCAAGCTTGTTTCTCAACTCTTTTGGCCTAAGGACAAAGCATAGACATCCAAAGATTCGCATATGTTCCAATGATGGCTTGTACTTGTTCAAGGCTTCAAAAGGGGACTGATCATGTAGAATCTTAGTTGGGATCCGGTTGATTAGATAACAAGATGTAGCCACAGCATCACTCCAAAACCTCTTAGGGACATTTGCTTGAAACATCATTGACCTTGCCACCTCCATGAGATGCCTATTCTTTCTCTCAGCCACTCCATTTTGCTGAGGAGTATAAGGACAACTCGTTTGGTGTAGTATCCCATGTTGTGCTAGATGTTGCTTGAAGGCTTGACCAGTGTATTCCCCACCATTATCTGATCTCAAAATTTTAATCTTGGCATTGTAATGGTTAGTCACATAGTTTTGAAAATTTTTAAAAGCTTCAAGCACCCTATCTTTGGTTTGAATAAGTGTTATCCAGGTGTATTTCGATTTTTCATCTATGAATGTGACAAAGTATTTAAAACTATCCCTAGACAAGCAAGGAGCAGTCCAAACATCTGAGTGAATTAGATCAAAGCACTTGTCATAAACAGTAGATGAAATGGGAAACACAGTTTTACAATGCTTGCCTAAAATGCAAGCTTCACAATCCTTATTTTCAAATACCACACCTGGTAACATTAAGTTTAAAGCTCTAACATGGGGATGACCTAGTCTAGCATGCCACAATGCATTTTTATTCATCATAGAAGCAGAAGTAAATGAGCATAAGTAATCAGAAACAGGAGCTAGTTCTTCAAGTAAATATAAATCTCCCTTGGTAACTCCTTTTCCAATCAATTGGCTGCTCTCAATATCCTGAAACTTCACCTCATTAGGACTGAATATAACATTGCAATTAAGGTCTGTAGTACACTTCTTTACAGATAATAGATTTGATGTGAAGTCAGGCATATAAAATGCTTTAGAGTCTTTATCAAACAATTTTAGCTTGCCAATTCCTCTAATTGGGATTTTATCTCCATTTGCAATCATGACATGTCCATTTGTAGGTTCAATGTCTCTAATCAAACTAGTATCACTAATCATATGATGAGATGCTCCTGAATCAACTACCAATGGTTTAAACAGATTGTGTGCAATATGAGACTGTCCTAGTATGCTAGTAGGTTTATAAACAATGCTTGAATGATCAGGTTCTCTAGCAATACTACACGATTCATATAGTGCACCAAAGGAGTAACCAAGAGTACCAAGTGTGTTACCATTCTCCTTTAGCATTTTGATGAGGGAGTCAAGGTCTGATCTCCTTAGGTACTCGTTCTCACGGTTGTTCTGAAGGCTCGGCTGAGGTGTGTAAGTCACCAGGGCCTTGCTATCTCCAGGCTCACGTGTCCCGCCCTCTCCAGCTTGGCCTGAGCTTCCAGCCACACTTGAACTTCCCGGCTCACTTCCAGCATACGAGACATTGGCTCTCCCATCTTTCTCTCTTGAGAACTTGGCCGGCTTCAGATGAGGATGTAAGATCCAGCACTGGTTCTTCTTGTGACCTTGTCTCTTGCAATGATCACAATTTCCCATGAACTTCTTTGCATCATACTGGTTAGAGCTCGCACGGTTTGCTTGCGGAACCTCAGCTTGGTTTGCAAGTGTGATCTCTCCTTTCCCTCCAAAGAGACCGATAGAACCTTCCTCCTTCTGAACTTGTGCACACACTTCCTCAAGGTCAGGTAACTTCCCGGACCTCAGAATGTGTTTGATGAGACTGTTGTAGCTTGGATTCAGCGTGAGCAGCAACCCAAACACCTTGTCCTGCTCGCGTCTCTCAGCCAGCTCATCTAGGTTGGTTGTGCCTGGCCTCAGCATCTCCAGTTCAGACCACAAGGCTCTGAACCTCCCAAGGTGCTTAGTAAACTCCATGTCCTCCTGTGTCAAGCTGTTGATAGCACGTTTCACTTCAAACACACGGCTCAAGTTTGAGATGTTACCATAAACCTTCTTTAGCGTGTCCCAAAGATCCTTTGCTGTCTCACAGTAGCTGTATGCCTCCAGGATAGACACTTCAAGAGACCGTTGGAGTATAGACATCACCAGCTGATCATCTTGCTCCCACTTCTCTTCATCGCACTCGACAATCTCCTTGTCGCCTTCATAAGTAATGAGCTTTGGGGCTTCACTCTGTGTGATGTGTCCCCATAAACCCTTACTCCCCACTGCTGTCTTCACCAAACGAGACCACAAAAGGTAGTTACCCCCCTTGAGAGTAACCGGAACCACTGCCTTGTTGCTTTCCATTTCAGAATCACCCGGATGAAAGCTAAGTGGCTAGTGTGTTCTTGAGTGTTCTAGTACTCAAACCCAGATTATGATGAACCTGGCTCTGATACCATATAAGTTTTAGAGAATCTGAGTTTGATATAAGGAAAGAAAGAGATTAGAAAGAGTCTAGAGGTGATTTAGAACGAGTTTAGCTAAGAGTTTAGTGTATGATCATGATTGAGAGCCTTTGAGTCTAAGAGAGTGTTTTGGTGTCAAGAACTGTCTAATCTTTTATTAAGAGCATGAGTTACAATATATAGTGTGAGCATACAAGGGTTTTCGAAATCCAGAGAAGACTAAAGCATGTGAGGTCAATGTGGAAAGGATAAGCTCATTTGAACTAGCCAATTAGCTTCTCCACATGCGCGGAGTATCTAGCATCTTGGACCGAGATGCTCTTGCCTTTCCAGCTGTTCCAGCCTGTCAAGGCGCGCTCTTCCTTATCCCTCAACGGTCTGATCCATCCAGGTAAGTTCCTTCCCTTCCCATAAGTTACCCCAAGTAACTTCTTTACTCTGGTCAATGTTTTACTCATCTCCATGTGTACGGATGGTACGGTCATGTACGGACAGTACGGACCTTACCCAAACCTTCCCAAGATTCAACTCATCTCCTTAGTCTCAACTCCTCACTTGCTCCACATATACTCAACTCATCTCAACAATACTCTCCAAAGTGTTGCAAGATAACTTCTCAAGCCTTTAGCTTAGTTACCACAGTAAAAACTAAAGTTACTGTGGTAAATCCCCAAAGTAACTGACTGCTTCAATACTCTTCCTTATCAATGTATCCACTCTTTATCACCTCTTCTCAACACTCCCCTCAAGCTTGACCATGTAGAACAAGTCAAGCTTGGAAACCATGAAGATCTCCCTCATTAAAAACCTCACCAAGGAAAACCCATTGGGATAAAACCTTGATGAGGGAAAAAGAGTGGAGACTCCATGGTTAAGGGGCTCAGCTCCTTGGAGTAAGATCAATGAGTCCAAGCCTTGATAGTATGGACTCCATTGTCTTTAATCTCGCTGCCTTTGTAAACACATCTGCAAGCTGATCTTCACTTCTTGTATAACATGGCAGTATCACTCCTAAGATAATCATCTGCCTCACCTTATGACAATCCACCTCTATGTGCTTTGTTCTCTCATGAAACACTGAGTTGGAGGCAATGTGGATAGCTGCTTGATTGTCACAATGCATAGTCATAGGAGTACTCTGCTCAATCTCTAGATGCTTCAAGATCCCCTTGATCCACACCAACTCGTTTGTCAGCTTCAACATGGCTCTATACTCAGCTTCAGCACTTGAACAGGAAATAACCTTCTGCTTCTTACTCTTCCAAGTAACCAAGTTCCCTCCAATGAATGTACAATACCCAGTAGTTGATCTCCTGTCAACTCTATCTCCTGCCCAATCAGCATCACAATACCCAACCACTTCTGTACTGCCATTACAGCCCATCCAAACTCCTTGTCCAGCTGTCCCACTTAGATACCTCAGTATCCTATCAACCATCTTCCAATGATGGACCTTTGGTGCCTGCATATGTTGACTCACTTGATTCACCGAAAAGCATATATCTGGCCTAGTAATGGTCAAGTAGATCAGCTTGCCAACCATCTTCCTGTATAGCTTAGGATCCTCAAACAGCTGCTTCTCTTCCACCTCCCCCACACGCAGAACCTTATATCCCTCCTCAAGGGGTGTCTTGGCTATCTTTCCTCCAAGCACATCAGTCTCCTTCAACATATCCATAGTATACTTCCTTTGAGACATAAACAAACCCTCCTTTGATCTGCATATCTCAATGCCCAAAAAATACTTCATCTCTCCCAAATCCTTGATGTCAAACACAGATTTGAGAAACTCCTTAGTAGCTTGAATCCCTGCCTTATCACTCCCTGTGATAATCAAATCATCCACATACACTAGAATCACAATGATCCATGAAGGTCCTGTCAAGGTGAAGAGAGTGTGATCTAATTCAGACTTCCTAAAGCCTCTCCCATTGAGTGTTGTACTCAGCTTCCTGTACCAAGCTCTAGGTGATTGTTTCAGCCCATATATTGCCTTCTTCAACCTCAAAACATTCCCTGGCTTTACTAGATGCTCAAGACCAGGAGGCGGATGCATGTATACTTCATCTTCAAGTTCACCTTGCAGGAAAGCATTCTTCACATCCATTTGCCACAAATCCCACTCCAAGTTTGTTGCAATGGACAACACAATCCGAACTGTGTGAAGCTTAGCTACTGGTGCAAAGGTATCAATGTAATCCTCTCCATAGGTCTGTGTAAATCCTCTTGCAACCAATCTGGTCTTCTTTCTATCAATCTGTCCATTTGCTAGATACTTGATTGTGAAGATCCATCTACTAGATACAGCCTTCTTTCCCTTAGGCAGCTCACTCTCATACCATGTATCATTTTTGATCATAGCACCTGCTTCAGCTCCCACTGATTCTTTCCATTCCTTGTCTAACATAGCTTCTTCATAAGTCCTTGGTACATAACTCTCATCCAGACTAATCATAAAGGCATAATGCTCCTCTGGAAACTCAGCAAAGGAACACACGGCTTGAGAAGGATGCTCCACAGCCTGGGCATTGTAGTACACTCTCGTGTTTACCCAGTTGGAAGGATCCCTCTTTATCCTTGTGCTCCTCCTCAAAGCTTGAACCTGATCTTCAGTTTGCACACTAGCCGGCTCCACTTGCTCTTCTTCTGAACTGGCCGGTCCAACTTGTTCTTCTCCACTAGACTGAACCTCATCCACTTCTCCACTAGACTGAACCTCATCCACTTCTCCACTTGACTGAACATTGTTCTCAACTTCTTGTGATGTATCTTGATCATGAAGACCTGAATCCTCTTGGTTTTGCTCTTGCTCACCAGATTCAGTTCCATTCCCCCTCTCATGATCAAGAGGAGTTGTTCTTCCAGCTCCACCAGTCTGATTGGAAGGCTCTCTCCTTCCAGGTTCCTGATCCTGGGATAACCCTATCCCAAGCTTCTCCAACAACACTCTCAGTATTGTTGCCTTATCAGATGGAGCTTGAGACAAATCCTTCAGATTTTCCCACTCCTTTTCTTCATAATAACCTTTTGTTTCAACAAACTTCACTTTGTGATTTTAAAGAGATCTCTACTCTGGCTGTATGTGTGTGTGTATAAACTCCAATGGAGAAAGATGAGAGCTTGTTCTAAGTGATTTAAGAACAAAGATTGATGAGAGTGTTTAAGTGTTTAAGAGACTAAAGAGAATGAGATTAAGAGACTGAGAGACTAAGAGAATAAGTGTTTAGAGATTAGAGTTTCAGATTCAAGAACTAGTTTTTCATTTCCATGAAGGAGAGGGGAAATCCCCCATACTCACTTGGAGCTTAAAAATCGTCTCTGCCTCTTATTTAAATAGGACAGACTGTTTTCTACTAGGGTTTACATTCAGATACATCACACATGTGAAGTCAAACAAGGAGGAGCCTTATTTTGAATTCTATGGACCATAAGCTTCACATGCTTGGCCAATAGGAAGCTTGGGCGTTCCTGGTCTTTACACAGGCTGTCATGAGCTGTCTTGTGGACTGAATAAGCCAATAGGAGTGAAGACCTTATCCATACACGGACAGAAGCAAGGGCATCTTGCCTGATCCTTTCCAAGGCCATCCAAGATGCCATTTTGATCCCTTCTTCATGTATAAGGTCCAAATGAGTTTCTCCATGCCTTGTGACCCAAGACATGACCAGACCATGCTGTACGGACTTCCTGGCCGTACACATTGTGCCCTAAGCTTGCACATTCCTCAACTATGCTCAAATGGTCGAGATGATAAGTTTTGGGATGCCCTGGTCCGTACGGTCCGTACAGTCCGTACGGCCGTCCGTACAGATCGTCCTAACTTTCTCATTAACCATTTCAGCCTAAACTCCTCCAATGTCCTCCCAAGTCTGATTAGAACCCTTCTTGGACATTTTCCCAATCTCGTATCAGCTTCTCATCACTTCTGAAGCTTCATAGAACTCTTCTTAAGATCTTCAAGAGCTTGCCCTATATGTACAAGCTCCATTCTTCTCTTCAGTTCAACACTCCCCCTCAAGCTTGACTTTAGGAGATCCTAAGCCAAGCTTGGAACTCTGAAGAGTCTCCCTCATTAAAAACCTTACAAGGAAAACCCATTGGGACAAAACCTTGCAAGGGAAAAAGAGTAGAGCTCTCCAAAGCCTAGGGATTGGCCAGTGAGCCCTTGTGCCTTAGAACCAGTGTGGTTGGACACAAGAAGCTCTGGATCACGGCCTAATAGGTGCAGCAACTCTTCACAGCTTTGCGCACACTTCACACTTCAGCTTCACCTCTTCTTGGAACCGGTTTGAAGTCTCCCCCCTCTCAACTGACTTCTCAGCCATCTTAGAGAAGCTAGGACACGACCAGATCATCTTTACAACACCAGTGAGCCTGATCAACACTTCACACACTGCTTGCCCTCCTCATAGACCTGGTTTGGATCTCCCCCTCTCAACAGACTTCACAGCCACTTTATAGAAGCTAGGAAATGACCAGGAACACCTTTAGTGAGACTCAAGCAATGGTACCTGATACATTATCCCAAAGGTGCATCAGTACCTATCAAAACCAAGAAAATGAATATCCTGCATCACACTTGATGCACACAATCTCACACTTCAATCATAATCTTTTTAAGTATCTTTTCACGCACAAGCAATGAATAAGATGAATGAAGAAGATTTGAAGAAAGAGTTTAAAAGTCTAAGGGAACTTCCCTTGTGTTTTTGTGAGTTTCCTAACTCGGCCAATGCACCATCTTCATGGCATCATCAACTTCTTGGAAAAGCAGAATGGATTCATCAGCTTCTCCTCAATCACCTCTCATTGAAGCTGCATTGATGGAGAGCCTTCTTCCTCACTCGCCAAGGCTGCTCTGAACAGCCTCTTGCCATGGATCATATGCATTAAGACTCCCCCTCAAGCTTAGAACCGAGACTAGAAGGAGCTAAGCTTGTGATGATCCTATGCATCTCCATGGTCTAATAACTATCATCTTTCATGATAGCTTTCTTCTTGTGAGTTTACTCTCTTCCTTAACCAGGAACTAGGGTGTTTGAATCACCATAGAGAGTCTCACAAGACACACCTCTCATTGCATAATGACCCATGCTACACTTCCTGTAGACTAAGGACTAGATATGTCCAATGGTATTATGCAATGGCCATCTCTCATTGCATACTTAATCACACTACACTTCCTGTAGATTATGGACTAACATGTCCTAGTGATGATATGCAATGGCGCAAGACCCTTGTCTTTACATTCTTGGTTGTTGGCGAGTGACATGTATCACTTCCCTTGTGTACCTAACACCACCACAACTCAATGCAAGATCAGATCATCCCATTGGGATCAAACCAAGATCATCCATCCTGTTTGATCACCAATGCCACAATAATATATGATACTTGAAACAAGCTAGACAATCAAGACAAGAATATGCAAAGACAATGTATGCTTTCAACAATACACTGATCCCTTTAGGTTCAATTCAGTTTTTTTTTTTTTTTTTTTAAAATGCAACAATAGATGAATGCATTAGATTACACACTAACCATATGAATGAACCAGATTCAATCCAAATGAACACAAGACTAGATGATACTTATGCAATCAAGGCAATAAGTGTGACTCAATTGATGCTTATGCTCACTAGTTTTATCACAGCCAATGATTCAAGTAGCTTAGACATACTTCTAAATGCTTATAAGACATCACTGATGAATTTAATTATGGCATAGCAACACTCAGAACTGGACTGTGTCAAGACAAGTAGATTTCAATCTCTAACAATGACAATGCAAGTTCTAGACACTACATTGACATCCTAGGTTATTATGATTATTAAGTTCTCTAAATGCAATGCAAGCTTACATCAGTACATTTGAAATTTAGGCTCATTTTTAAATGCATTACTACATGAATGCACAATCTTAAAGCATTAGCTATATGAATGCAACAGGTTCAATCCATGATTAATATTAAAGCTATGCACAACAGTTTCAATCAGAACCAATGATGCAAGCAACTTAGACAATTTCTAATTGATGCAAGACTTTCATTGATGGATTAAACATAGGCAATAGCATCAGATAACACTAGGATTGAACTTAGACAGTATGAGATATGCTTATGTATGCAAAATAACTTATCAATTATGATGCAAGTAGCAGACATTCTACTCAATTCTACAACACATTCATGATGATTCAAGTTTATGACCACACCCAAGACAATGCAATAAACAGACCGTGAGATTCTGGGACTCTAGACATTACTTACTATCAATCAGACAATGCAGCAGCAAAACAATTTCAGTGCAATTAGCCTAGACATTCTACTAGAAGCTATAAACTCTTAATGGAATTAGGGAAAGCACATAGTATAATCAGGAGATAAACCTATCATGACATATTAAGATAGATGAGATTAGGTTTACTCCCTTGGTTAAGATGATAAGGAGTGGTTCTCAAAGTTACCACTTGAATCCTTACTTCTTCTTCTTCTCTTATTGCAATCACCCTTCTGAATTCACCACCATGATGGAATGCTTGTGGATGCTTCAGCTACTTCTTCAATCACCTCACAATAGAAGCCGCCTTGATAGAGTAGCCTTCTTCTTCACACAGCCAAGAGTGCTCTGTCTTAGTTTGAGCACCCTCTTGAATAGGCACGCCACTGCCTAGACCCGGTTGGCTTCTTCTCCTGGTACTTGCAATGTTAAGAAGAAGAACACCAGTGAGTTTTACAACCATCTGTGCTTCTCCCTTCCTGTAACACCTCTCCATTGTACACACAATGGGCATCATTCTTTCTCTTTCAACTCGGATTTGATGATGAACTAGGAACACCTTTTGTGAACCTGAAACATCACTCAAACTCTAGCAAAGGTAAGACACAATTGCATTGGGATCAATCCTTGACTTCATCAAGTTTGATCACCAATGTCTCAAGCTTTATAGCATTAGATAGAATCAAGACAATGTCAAGTTCTTATCTATGCAAGCAACCATTCTCTAAATACTAAGCAAGACCTTATCAGATTCAAGTCAAAGTATTTAGGCACTTTTAAACACTCCTTAATATGCAACTTAGACTTTAATCTAAATGCAACAATACAAGGCAGTATGCATTAATCTTAATCAGTTTCTAACTCATGAAAGCAAGCATGATTAGATAATATAATCTATCATCTTAACAAGACAAGTTAATTTAGAACTGACATTAAGCATTTAACCATTTTCAATAGTATTGATGTCAAATCTTGATTAATAAATTGTCAAGTTTGATTCCCAATATCACAAGCAATGCAACAGATAGACACAAGGCATTATCAAGTTCTAATCTTTGCAAGCTAAATCTCTAAGTACAAGTAAGATCCTAACAGATTCAAAACAAGTTACTTAGGCACTCTTAAGAGCTTCTTTACTCAGTACTTAGACATGAATCTAATACTTCAATGTAAGACAGCCACAAGACTATATGCAACAGCTTTAAATTCGGTTTCACTCCATGTATGCAAGCAGATTTAATTAATCACAACAAGCATCACTATGAACCGGAGCTAAGCATATTAAACAATCTTAATCACCAAACAAGGCTCTTTAAGCATACTGAGACAGATTCTAAAGTATTCATTTAGCAATCTTTAAACAATCCTCAGGATTTCAATCACATCACAACATCACAACCAGTCAATATACTCAAGCTTTATACAAGAGAAAGAGGTTTCTTACAGCCAAGGAACTTGTGTTAGTTCCTTGAAACTCCATAGAACATGGCAAGACAGTGAGCTGTTGGTGTCGATTCCAACTTCTCCTTCTCCCATGGACCTTTCTCTTGAACTTTCCATGTCAAAGACTACACCTTTCTTCATGTTGAATTCGCCACACCAGTACCAGCTGAAAGCTATCACCTTTCTTCTTGGACAGTGGATAAGAACTAGCTTGGACATAGCTTTGAAGCATGGTTGATTAGACCACCTCATACACCATTGCTTCCAAGGTTCTTTCTTCTTCATGGGCTTCATGAGAGAGTGTAGATCAGCCAGAGACAGCTTCTGGACACCATGGATGAGCACACCTTCTTCTTGAGGAGTAGAACAGCCGGCTGGACCATGGAGCTTCTTCTTGGCTTCAAGCGACATGGAGGAGAGCTATGAGCTTCAGCGGAAGCAAGAACCAAGTTCTAATGAACCTGGCTCTGATACCATGTGATTTTAAAGAGATCTCTACTCTGGCTGTATGTGTGTGTGTATAAACTCCAATGGAGAAAGATGAGAGCTTGTTCTAAGTGATTTAAGAACAAAGATTGATGAGAGTGTTTAAGTGTTTAAGAGACTAAAGAGAATGAGATTAAGAGACTGAGAGACTAAGAGAATAAGTGTTTAGAGATTAGAGTTTCAGATTCAAGAACTAGTTTTTCATTTCCATGAAGGAGAGGGGAAATCCCCCATACTCACTTGGAGCTTACAAATCGTCTCTGCCTCTTATTTAAATAGGACAGACTGTTTTCTACTAGGGTTTACATTCAGATACATCACACATGTGAAGTCAAACAAGGAGGAGCCTTATTTTGAATTCTATGGACCATAAGCTTCACATGCTTGGCCAATAGGAAGCTTGGGCGTTCCTGGTCTTTACACAGGCTGTCATGAGCTGTCTTGTGGACTGAATAAGCCAATAGGAGTGAAGACCTTATCCATACACGGACAGAAGCAAGGGCATCTTGCCTGATCCTTTCCAAGGCCATCCAAGATGCCATTTTGATCCCTTCTTCATGTATAAGGTCCAAATGAGTTTCTCCATGCCTTGTGACCCAAGACATGACCAGACCATGCTGTACGGACTTCCTGGCCGTACACATTGTGCCCTAAGCTTGCACATTCCTCAACTATGCTCAAATGGTCGAGATGATAAGTTTTGGGATGCCCTGGTCCGTACGGTCCGTACAGTCCGTACGGCCGTCCGTACAGATCGTCCTAACTTTCTCATTAACCATTTCAGCCTAAACTCCTCCAATGTCCTCCCAAGTCTGATTAGAACCCTTCTTGGACATTTTCCCAATCTCGTATCAGCTTCTCATCACTTCTGAAGCTTCATAGAACTCTTCTTAAGATCTTCAAGAGCTTGCCCTATATGTACAAGCTCCATTCTTCTCTTCAGTTCAACACACTTCTCTAGATACCATCACTCTCCTTGCTTCAGGATCATAGCACTTGTACCCCTTCTGAGTGATAGAGTAACCAATGAACATAGCCTTAGTACTCTTTGCCTCCAGCTTGTTTCTCTGCTCTCCTGGAACCATGACATAGCACACACACCCAAAGACACGTAGGTGATCAATGACAGGTTTGCTCTTATTCAACACTTCAAATGGAGACAGATTCTTCAATATCTTGGTTGGAACCCGGTTGATGAGATAGCAAGCAGTCTGCACAGCATCACTCCAAAAGCGTTTTGGGACATTTGCATGAAACATCATTGATCTAGCAACCTCCATCAAGTGCCTGTTCTTCCTCTCAGCTACCCCATTCTGCTGTGGTGTGTAAGGGCAGCTAGTCTGATGCACAATCCCATGCTTGGCTAGATGACTCTTGAAGGCATTGCTGATGTATTCACCTCCATTATCTGATCTCAGTACCTTCACAGTAGTATTGTATTGATTAGATACATATGCTTGGAAGTTCATAAATGCTTCTAGCACCCTATCTTTAGATGGAAGCAATGTAAGCCAAGTATACTTAGACTTCTCGTCAATGAATGTCACAAAGTACTTCTGGCTATCTCTAGACAAACAAGGAGCAGTCCACACATCTGAATGAACTAGATCAAAGCAATGCTCATAAGTAGTTTCTGATGTTGGAAAAACAGTCCTACAATGCTTTCCTAATATGCATGCTTCACACTCCAAATGACTAAATGACATATTAGGAATTATCAATTCAATAGCACGAGCATGAGGATGTCCCAATCTAGCATGCCAAGTAATACTATCAATCTTCTCATAAGTACTACTCAAACACATAGAATCAAAGGGTTTAGAGATCTTAGCCAATTGGAGCTGATATAGATTATTCTTGCTGTCTCCTCTCCCAATGACCCTTCCAGTCTTCAAATCTTGGAACTCAACATCATCTGGCCTGAATACTACTTGACAGCCAAGATCAATTGTGGCTTTCCTCACAGATAGCAAATTTGAAGCAAACTGTGGCATGTAGAAGGCATCTGAGTCTTTATCAAATAGCTTGAGCTTTCCAACTCCTTCTATTGGAATCCTATCACCATTAGCTATCATCACACCCCCAGTGGCTTTCTTTACATCACTCATTAAGCTTCTATCACTAATCATGTGATGACTTGCTCCAGAATCAACAATGATGGGTTTGTTGGATGTGGATGCTTTGGCAGGAGCACCTTGTCTCCGGGTCGTAGCCAAAGCATACACATACTTGACAAACTCATCCCATTCCTCCTTTGTGACATGCTCATCTGCTCCTTTGGTCTCTAGCTTCCTCATAACCTCACTGCTCTCTACAGATTCTCCCATGTAAGCTGAGTAGAAACACTCTCCTACTTGCATACTCTGCTTGATATCCTTCCTCCATAATCTCTCATCATGACCCACATCTTAGAAAGTTTTCTCAACTTTCCCTTCTTGCAGCTTGTACCTCTCTTCCATCTACCTGGCTTCTTGTTTATCTCCCACACATCACAAATGTGTTCAACCAGCTCAAATATCTCTCCCATAAGAAAGCTAAAGATCACATCTTGCTTCCTCCTTCCTGTATGAGTTTTCACCATACCCAACTCTGATTCTACTTCTCTCAGCCTCCCCACAAGCTGATACAACTCGTCCTTCCCTTGTCTTAGACTATAGATCACGCCCTTGGCTTCATGACCCTCCAACCTTGCTGTCTGACCTTCTTCAGCAGCTACCTCCTTTAAAGGTTCTACCTTTACTTGAATCTCCTTCAAACTTGCTGTCTGATCTTTCTCAGCAGCTTTCACCTTTAAAGGCTCTTCCTTTACATGATTACTCCAAATCCCACAGCTTTCCAAAGCTGTCTCTACCCAATCTGACCAGATCCACTCGTTTTCTCTCCCTTTCTTCACTTGATAACTTGATCTTGTCTTCATCTCTCTGCTCACGTTTGACTCCATCAGATGTCCTCAATAAAACCCAGCAAATGAAGAACAGAGCTCAAAACCACCAAGAACACTCAAGAACATCAAGAACAGCTCAAGAACACAAAACCAGATTTGTAAGAACATGAACACACTTCCACCCTTTTAGTAACCTGGCTCTGATACCATATACACTTTTGTGTATTAGAGTGTGTTTAAGAACAATCAGATTGTTTTGTGTAAGATTAAAGAGATTAAGAGAATAAGTAGAGAGAGAATAGAGAGAATACTCAAAACTCCATTAATTGATTTAATGTCTCAGATACAAGTTATATATGAAGAGATAAGGCTGGTACAAAGGGGATTTCGAAATGGGACTCAAAGCATGTGAAGTCAAAGCTAGCTGGATGGTTGAGAGGCTTCACATGCTTGGACAGGCTGTAAAGTAGCTTTTCCTTTCCAGCTATGACCAGACCTTATCCAAACTGATCCTTTCTTATCCAGACTGCTCCTTGGCGTGATATACTCTCCAAAGTGTTGCAAGATAACTTCTCAAGCCTTTAGCTTAGTTACCACAGTAAAAACTAAAGTTACTGTGGTAAATCCCCAAAGTAACTGACTGCTTCAATACTCTTCCTTTATCAATGTATCCACTCTTTATCACCTCTTCTCAACATTATCCACTATTTTATGTATCAAAATCAAGCTTCTTACATCGCGATTCATCCTGGTTTGATTTGAATGACAAAGACGTTGTCATATTCCCAAACAGGAAAACTGGAATCACCTGATTGGAAAGTGTGATAGCTTCTTCATCCTAATTCCTATGAGATTTATTCCACTTCCTAATGATTCTCCACTACTTTATGTATCAAAATCAAGCTTCTTACATCGCGATTCTTCCTGGTTTGATTAGAATGACTAAGAAGTTGTCATATTCCCAAACAGGAAAACTGGGATCACCTGATTTGAAAGTGGGATAGCTTCTTCATCCTAACTCCTATGAGATTTATTCCACTTCCTAATGATTCTGCACTACTTTATGTATCAAAATCAAGCTTCTTACATCGCGATTCATCCTGGTTTGATTAGAATGACAAAGAAGTTGTCATATTCCCAAACAGGAAAACTGGGATCACCTGATTTAAAAGTGTGATAGCTTCTTCATCCTAATTCCTATGAGATTTATTCCACTTCCTAATGATTCTCCACTACTTTATGTATCAAAATCAAGCTTCTTACATCGCGATTCTTCCTGGTTTGATTAGAATGACAAAGAAGTTGTCATATTCCCAAACAGGAAAACTGGGATCACCTGATTTGAAAGTGGGATAGCTTCTTCATCCTAACTCCTATGAGATTTATTTATGAGATTTAAGGATGTAAATGATTATCTGAGTTTAGAAAGGATTATAGAAGAGAATAAGAGATTAAGAGACAGATTAGAGACTAATGGAGAATCATAATGAAATGAGTATAGAGAGAGATTGTTTAGAACTGTCTAATCTTTATTAAGGGATGAGATTACATATATATAGGTCCATACACTTAGGGTTTTCGAAATCATAAGCATGTAGAGTCAAAGGGGAGCCTAAGCTTTAATTTGAACCGGCCAATGGGTGTCTCCACACGTTTGAAGCATCTTTCTTATCCAAGACCAGATGCTCTTCCTTTCCAGCCCTTGCCAGCCTGTCCTAGCTGTCAAGCCGTGCCTTCCTTATCCTCTCAACGTTCGGATAAGGTCTTGGCCGAGTGTAACTTCTCCTCAGTACATCAGAGTTACTTGGATAGTTACTTGACCGCTTTCACCTTGTACGGCCTGGTCATTTGTACGGCCTGGTACGGCCTCTCCATCCGTACCATCCCCTTCACCTTATTCAGCCTCTTAACCCTTTTGCTCTCCTTATGTTCTCAACTCCTTTGTGTCTTTACTTCACATGTCTCAACTCATCTCAACACTCCCCCTCAAGCTTAGCTTTGTAAAAGCCTAAGCTTGGATGGCTATGAGATCTTCCTCATTAAAAACCTCACCAAGGAAAACCCATTGGGACAAAACCTTGATGAGGGAAAAAGAGTAAAGACCTCACAGCCAAGAGGATCAGCTCCTTCTCTTCCCAAGATCAATGAGGCCCAACCTGATGTGAATGGACTCCATTGTCTTCTGTCTTGCAGCCTTGGTGAACACATCAGCTAACTGATCTTCACTCCTCGTGTAACATGGCAAGATGACTCCTAGGATGATCATTTGCCTCACCTTATGGCAATCAACTTCAATGTGCTTGGTTCTCTCATGAAACACCGAGTTGGATGCAATGTGAATGGCTGCTTGGTTATCACAATGCATTGTCATTGGCGTGGCTTGATCAATCTCCAAATGCTTCAAGATGCCTTTGATCCATACCAACTCGTTGGTAAGCTTCAGCATAGCTCTATACTCAGCTTCTGCGCTTGAGCAAGAGACCACCTTCTGCTTCTTACTCTTCCATGTCACCAAGTTGCCTCCAATGAATGTGCAATAGCCTGTGGTTGATCTCCTGTCTGTTCTATCACCAGCCCAATCTGCATCACAGTATCCAACCACTTCAGTGCTTCCATTGCAACCCATCCATACTCCTGATCAGGTGAGCCATTGAGATACATCAAGATCCTCTCCACCATGCGCCAATGATGCTCCTTAGGAACTTGCATGTGTTGACTCACCTGATTCACAGCAAAACAAATGTCAGGTCTAGTTATGGTAAGATAAATCAATTTGCCAACTAGTTTTCTATAGAGTTTAGGATCCTGATAAGGTTTGCTGTCTTCAATCTCCCCCTCTCGTGGGACTTTGTAGCCATCCTCCATAGGCATCCTTGCAGTCTTGCCTCCATAAGCACCTGCACCTTTCAAAAGATCAAGTGTATACTTCCTTTGGGACATGAATAAACCTTCCTTGGATCTACATATCTCAATTCCAAGAAAGTATTTCATTTCACCCAAATCTTTAATCTCAAACATGGATTTAATGAACTCCTTGGTTGCTATGATACCTTCCTTATCACTTCCTGTGATAATGATATCATCAACATACACAAGAAGTGCAATCATACCTGAGGGAGTTGTGAGTGTGAAGAGAGTGTGGTCTAGTTCAGACTTCTTGAAGCCACGGCCATTCAGAGTAGTGCTCAGCTTGTTGTACCAAGCCCTTGGTGATTGCTTCAGCCCATAGATAGCTTTCTTCAATCTTAACACATTCCCTTTCTTCACTAAGTGTTCTAGGCCTGGAGGTGGATGCATATATACTTCATCCTCAAGTTCACCTTGTAAGAATGCATTCTTCACATCCATTTGCCATAACCCCCATCCAAGATTCACAGCCAAGCTTAATACAATCCTTATTGTATGTAGTTTAGCTACTGGTGCAAAGGTTTCTATGTAATCTTCTCCATAAGTTTGAGTGAAACCTCTTGCTACTAGCCTTGACTTCTTCCTCTCAACCTTTCCATCAGCCTTATACTTGATTGTGAATATCCATTTACTACTCACAGCCTTCTTCCCTTTTGGTAACTCACTCTCATACCATGTATCATTCTTGATCATGGCTCCTGCCTCAGCTCCAACTGATTCCTTCCATTCTTTATCCATGATTGCTTCTTCATAGCTTCTTGGAATATAGTTCTCATCCAAGTTAACCATGAACGCACAATGTTCTTCAGGGTATTGAGCAAAGGAACACACAACTTGAGAAGGATCCTCCACAGCTTGGGCATTGTAGTACACTCGCGTGTTTACCCAAGAGGAAGGATCCTTTCTAAGCCTTGTGCTTCTCCTCAATACAGGTTGTTCTTGCACTTGAACCTGCTCATCTTGTATATGCGGTTCTTGTGCTTCACTGTGATGTTCTTCATCTCCTTGGTCTTGCTCACCTTGATGATGAGAACCTGAGTTGAACTCTTCTCCTTCTTCACTCAAGCCGACTCCTTCTTGGCCATTTTCTTGAGTTTCAGGTTCACTTCCCCCTCATGATCAAGGTGAGGTGTTTGAGCAGCTCTTCTTGGTTCATTTGAGCTCTCTTCTGGTTGTCTACTTCTTGTGGACTGATCCTGATTCATCTTGATACCAAGACCTTCCAAAATCATTTAAGACTCCAGCCTTATCTGATGTAAGATCCCTCAAGTCTTCTTGATTCTTCTCTTCATAGTATCCTCTTTCTTCAATGAACTTCACATCTCTAGATACAAGTACCCTTCTAGCTTCTGGATCATAACACTTATATCCTTTTTGAGTTGTTGAGTAGCCAATGAACATTGCCTTTCTGCTTCTTGCTTCTAGCTTATTCCTCAACTCTCCTGGTACCAACACATAACACAAGCATCCAAACACTCTCATATATGTAAAGATGGCTTGCGCTGGTTCAGTACCTCAAATGGTGCTTGATCCTTCAATACCCTTGTAGGTATTCGGTTGATTAGATAGCAAGCAGTGGATACAGCATCACTCCAGAATCTCTTAGGTACATTAGCTTGGAACATTAATGACCGAGCCACCTCCATCAAGTGCCTGTTCTTCCTCTCAGCTACACCATTCTGTTGTGGTGTGTAGGGCAGCTTGTTTGATGAAGTATTCCATGATGATCTAGATGGCTTTTGAACGCATAGCTTGTGTATTCTCCTCCATTATCTGATCTCAAAATTTTAATCTTAGCATGATAATGGTTAGTCACATAAGCTTGAAAGTTCTTGAATGCATCTATCACCCTATCTTTTGATGGAATTAGTGTTAACCAGGTGTATTTAGATTTTTCATCAATGAATGTGACAAGTACTTATGATTATCTCTAGAGAAACTAGGTGCAGTCCACACATCAGTATGAATCAAATCAAAGCAATTTTCATAAACAGTAGATGTTCTTGGAAACACATTCTTACAATGCTTGCCTAAAATACAAGCTTCACACTTATCATTTTCAAAAACAACACCTGGTAACATCAAGTTTAAAGCCCTCTCATGGGGATGACCTAGTCTAGCATGCCACAATGCATTTTTATTCAAACTAGAAGCAGAAGTAAATGAGCAGTTATGATTGGAAACAGGATCAAGCTTCTCAAGCATATATAACTCTCCCTTTGTAACTCCTTTTCCAATCAATTGGCTGCTTTCAATATCTTTTCTGAAATTGCTTCATTCCATTAGACTGAATGAACATTGGTTACAATCATTATCACAGTGCATTATTAATCTGAAAGTAGATTTGATTAGATGTGTAGATTGATGATGAAATAAACATGAATAGAATGTTAGTGTCTTATCAATAGCTTTAAGTTTCCTATTCCTCTTCCCTAGGTATCTTATCTCCATTTGCAATCATCACACATCCAATTAGTAGGTTCTATGTCTTTAATCAGGTTGGTGTCACTAATCATATGATGAGATGCACCTGAATCATAATCAATGGTTTGGATGCATGCTAGCATGATGGCAGATACATTTTGATCTATATGCATTCATCTTAGCATTTCTCAATGCAACTGCTCAATTCCAGCCTTACTATCATTCCTAGCAATCTCAGCCTTACTGGAGTCATTTCTATAGTCCTAGCAATCATAGAAGCACCAAATGAATACCCATGAATGTTACCATTATCCTTGAGCATTTTGATGAGTGCATCATCTCGGACCTCCTGATGAAGTCTTGATCATTGCCTCGGGGGTTGATGGCTCCAGTGTAGGTCACAAAGCTTTTCCATTTCCTTCACGGTTCTCACTTCAGTTCCTCGGTGGATGGCCCTGCTCCACTTGATCCTCAGTCATGTGAGCTCTTGCCTCTTTCTCCTTTATGAACTAGCCGGCTTCAAGTGGGATGGAGTATCCAGCACTGAATCTTCTTGTGCCCATACCTCTTGCAATGATCACAATTCCCATTGAACTTCTCATACTTGTTGTAGCCAGCTTTGTTGGCTTGAGGAGGTTCTTCACGGTCAGATTGCACAGCATTTGCAAGAGATAAGTCTCCCTTGCCTCCAAACAAGCCCATGAGCCTGCTCCCTTTGTATCTGAGCACACACATCCTCAAGGTCAGGTAAAATTCTCGGATAAGCATGTGATGATGAGACCATTGTAGCTTGCGTTCAATGTGAGCAGCAACACAAGACCTTGTCTGCTACGCCTCTCATTTAGAGATCGGATCAACTGTGCTTGGCCTCACATCTCCAGCTCAGACCACAGTTGTCCTGAAACCTCCCCAAATGCTTTGTTAAACTCCAGTCATCTTGGGTTAA
>NW_026015363.1:0-16874 GCF_020379485.1 Brassica napus | reverse complement strand
ATTTGATTTTGATTTATCAGTTCTCTTGTCACATTTCTTTTGTTTCCGAGGATTTTTAACTTTTGGGAAGCTACATTTGGTACTACCACCGTTCATATGTTTCTAAGACTCCTGTAGCAACTTGACTTGTCTCCTTCTAGGACAACAAATTCGTTGGTGCTGGGTTTATATATGACTTAGTCATTCTTTTCGGGTCAGCAAATGTGTCTGGCATTTGATTAGCTAGCTTTGTAAATGTATAATCTTTGGACGTCTATTTCACATTCTTTAGTCGAGGATCTTGCCACGACATTGATGGTTGATTCCATTCTATTTTTTTACCATTATTTTACCAGTTTATTATTTTTTTATCCCTTGGTCTTAAAAATAATCTATGTACCTGACCTCAAATATAATCACTCATTTGGCCAAAGTACTTTATTATGGTGGGAGAATCATATCCAACATATATCCCCATCCTCCTTTTGAGGTCCAATCTTAGTTCTCTGTGGTGGAGCAATTAGTACTAGACAGCACATCCAAATGTCTTATGATGGGTATGTCTGGCTCTTGACCTGTTAATAATTGTGATAGGGGATATCTATGCTCACTAAAATGGCCTAATGTGTATTAACTTAGGTGCATGTAAATTTCGTGTGACACAAGCTGTGAATGGGAGTTTTGGAACTCATAAGCTAGTGTCATAATCAACCTATTTGCGTTTTAAAAGATTTCGGCCAAGCCGTTCTTGGTATGGACATTATCAGAGAATTGTCCACACTTACCCCCATGGACATACCATAATCATTTAAACGCTTGGGACATGTATTCACCAGTATTATCTCGACATATAGTCTTTATTTATGAAAAAGGGGCTCGTAGCCGTTTTTACTGTGATTGCTAATGAGTTTCCCTTTTGTACATGCTACACACTGAGATTCTTTGGAATAACTCTTCTTATCTTTTAATGTGTGCCTTTTGAATATCAATTTTCGCATCATGTTTGGAACAGGATGGCAATCCGGTCGTGCCATAAAGTGTATATTTTCCGCAGCTTTTAGCCTCTATCATATTTATCTATGCATAGTCTAGTCAGTAGAGAATGCATGTATAGTCTTTAGGACTTATTATGGCCTTGGGCGATTTTATACATATATATGAAGGAACTCTTTGTTTCCTTCGCCCATTGTTTCAATATGGAACCCATTCATTCTTATATCTTTAAAACTCAATAGGCTGCTCTTGCTCTTAGAGCTGGGTGAATATAAGGCATCACTGATTCTAGATGCATACCCTTAGGCAATAATATATTAGCCTAGCTATAGTCTTCTTTCAGACTGGTGATACCTGCTTTAGTACTTATATTGGCGTTTTTTCGGTGTACTCATATAGAAAATCATTCATTCATTTAATTTAAGCATACAATGTAATAAAATAAATTCAAGGAGATAAAAATCAGAGAAAGCATACAAGCAAAAGCAATCACACAAGTTTGATG
The DNA here is from genome assembly GCF_020379485.1 of Brassica napus. NCBI lineage: Eukaryota > Viridiplantae > Streptophyta > Magnoliopsida > Brassicales > Brassicaceae > Brassica > Brassica napus. Next base: position 15,397 of record NW_026015363.1, on the reverse strand, counting down.
TCGAAATCAGATTATCACTTGATTCTTTTAGGCAATCATAAGTCTCATCCATAAGATCATCTTGATCATGTTCGAAATTATTTTCACCATCTTATATAGACCAAGTGGGTTTCAGGATTCTTCTCTTTCAGACTCTCTTTGTAGAGGTCAAAAATGTTTGGGAGTCCTTCATATCTTAGCCCAATGGTTCCCTTCCACATATATGGCACACTGATTTGGTCGAGCTTTGTGGTTTAAAGGATATACCACGGCCACTGCCTTGACCATGACTCAAATTGGGTTGATACCCACAACCTCTGCCATAGTGATTCCACGGCCAAATGTGTTATAGTGGCCATGGCCACGTCCTTTCCACCCTCTACGGCATGACCGTGTGGTCTATCATTCTGGACGTGGTTACCTTTTTTTTCTTCTGCGGCTTATTGGTATCAGGTGGGGTTAATCCAGGAGGTCTCAATTCACTGTTTCTCATCAGTAATCCTTATTTTGCCCGCTAGCATAAACTCATCCACAAACTTATAGTCTTGGATTATGGGATTCCACAAATCAAATAGGGCCTTTGGTAATACACGTTCTTTGGTGATCATATCTCGATTTTTAACTCTGTCCAAGGTCTAGAGGGATTCTCTATAGTCAGATACTGATCTTTGAGACTCTTAATAAGATGATGGCTAATAATTAATATTGACATGTATCAATCTTTCCCATTGGCATTATGCCTTCTATGATACATTCACCAAGTCTTTTTGACTTTAGGATAATCTTTGTATCCAATGCCCACCGTAAAATAATATCTCCAGAGAGATTTAGGGCAAAAATCCAGGTTGATTTTCGACATCTCAAATCATATATCACTCTATTTAGGTATAATTTCCATGCGGCCTTACTCTTAAAAACAATCAATTCGGATTTCAATCTTGTGAGGCAATGAGACTATCAATCTTAAGGCATTTTATCAATCAGTCAATTTTCTAGTAAGTCTCAGCAATACTATTTGTATGTGCTCATAATATTATGGTTTATCAAGACTAGCAAAAACGGATTCAATTAATCATGCATTATAGGATTTAACATCAATGAATTTTAGCAAGACTAGTAAAAAATTTATTAATCACTCAATCGTTTCAAGGCTGATTTTAGCAATACTAGAATATAGATTTCAACATGAATTTCAATGAATCAGTTTCAAGGCTGATTGGTATTTAGCATAAACCATGTGTAAATAATTGATATATATCCGAATTTATCAACCTCAAAAACATATAATCAGATCAATCAATTTAAATCGAACTTAGCATACAATCTTAAACCTCAAGACATTAGATTTTATCATGAATCTATCAACCTAGCATACGGATTCTCAATTCTCAACAACATCCAAATCAGATCAATATAACCTATCATACGGATTATTTAGGGTTTCTATTTAAAACATCAATTACAAAACTATCAATCCTAGCAGATGATATTAAACCTCAAAATCATGCAATCAGATCATTCAGATTTTAAACAAGTAAACCTCATTCAATCTATCAACCTATCGGATATATATAAGCAATGCAAGCTAGCAACCTATCGGATTCAATCAATGTTTTAACAGGCTGGTCGTTTTTAAACAATTTTAAATCAGATAACCATTAACAAGGAGGATGAGAAATAAATCTATCAATTTAAACGGTCAAACAATTCTAGCACATAGCATCAGATTCAATCAGATTTAAACCTCTCAATGATCAAAACCGATAACAGTTTTGATTTCAAAATTTCGATTAAGGTTTTAATATGTGATTTGATAATTACAGTATAATTACTTCTGATACTTATATTATTAGGGTTTATAGATATAGGGTTAGGGTTTATCGGATTTTAACTTTTCAAAACCGATTTAGGGTTTTAATCATGTAGGAACATGATTTAGGGTTTGGGGTATCGAACTTTTAGAGCTTCGATTTACTCAATTAGGATTTTGATCTATTACCCTATGGTTTTGATTCATAAAGATTAGGGTTTTAGGGTTTCATCTTTATCAATCAATCCATGTTCGATTATGGGTTCTTAGATTTTGAATTACCTTTTAACCTTAGATGATTGTTGAATCAGACCACCAAAGGAGTTGAGCCGCGAGCTGGACACGAACGGGAAGCGAGCTGGAATGGATCGAGTCGCTTCTATCGGGTCGCGGACGTCCTTTGTTGCTTGATCGGGAACGCCTTGATCGTCGGACGCGAGCTGTCTGATGCTGTCGCGAACGAGGAAGAGGTTGCGTGTTGGAGCTGCTCTGGGTCGCGAACGTCTGAGCTAGGATCAGGAACGCCTTGGGCTGAAGCTGATCGGAGACGCGAGCTGGAACAAGAGACGCGATCGGGGTTTAGGATTCGTCGGATCGCCGGCTAGGGTTAGGGTTTTAGGGTTTTTCGATTTAGGTATTAGCTTAGGGATTTAGAGTTTCGTGCTGATAACGTGTTATAAAAATAATGGAAAAGACTATCTTTATTCATAACATAGAAGTTCCTTATATAGGAGATTACACCGTCATAGATAAATAGAAAGATTACAAATCATAATCTCTTGGTTATGAGCCATCCACGATCTGGTTCATAAAAGATATAAAATTTAACATTTACCCCCAAAAAAAAAATCATTCGTGAAGCAAATATCAAACCAATTAAATACCTGATGGAAAGACAAACACCAATACCACTCGGGATGATCCCTTTCACCAGATTGTAAGCAAACCAAACATCTACTATTAATGTCCTCTGCCCAATCGAAGAACCAGGATAACAACAAAATTAAACAGGTCGGCTTTCATTAAATTTTAAAACCAAACACTGAATATATAAATTGTTCATATTGAACCAAATTGAACCAAACCAATTCAAATCATTGTAATAAATTGATCCAAACCCGTATGAAGTAGAGTAGGTAATCATCTAATAAATAACAAAATGTAAAACATATAAAATAGAAAAATAAAATTTAGTGTCACATCCAGTCAAAAGCTTTAGTATTTTATTATCTTTTTAGTTTTAGTATAAAATCTATGAATTGTATGAACCATTGTGGATGCCTCATAACCAGAGATTATGATTTGTAATCTTTCCATTTATCTATGACGGTGTAAATCTCCTATATAAGAAACCTCTATGTTATGAATAAAGATAGACTTTTCCATTACTTTTATAACACGTTATCAGCACGAAACTCTAAAACACCCTGAGCAAAAAAAAAATCGATAAACCCTAAAACCCTAACCGTAGCCGGCGTATCCGACGAACCCTAATCTGATCGCGTCTCTTGTTCTAACTCACGTCCCTGATCAGCTTCAGCCCAAGGCGTTCCTGATCTTAGCTCAGACGTTCGCGACCCGAGAGCAGCTCCAGCACGCGACCTCTTCCTCATTCGCGACAGCATCAGACAGATCGCGTCCGACGATCAAGGCGTTCCCGATCAGAGCAATAAAGGACGTCCGCGACCCGATAGAAGCGACTCAATCCATTCCAGCCCGCGTCCGTCGTGTCCAGCTCACGGCTCAACTCCTTTGGTGGTCCGATTCAACAATCATCTAAGGTTAAAGGTAATCAAAACCTAAGAACCCATAATCGAACATAGATTGATTGATAAAGAATGAAACCCTAAAACCCTAATCTTTATGAATCAAAACCATAGGGTAATAGATCAAAAATCCTAATTGAGTAAATCGAAGCTCTAAAAGTTTGATACCCCCAACCCTAAATCATGTTCCTACATGATTAAAACCCTAAATCGTTTTTTTACAAGTTAAAATCCGATAACCCTAACCATATATCTATAAAACCTAAATAATATAAGTATCAGAGTTAATTATACTTAATTATCAAATCACATATTAAACTCTAATCGAATATTTTGAAATCAAAACTGTTTTCGGTTTTGATCATTGAGGTTTTAAATCTGATTGAATATGATGCTATGTTGCTAGAATTGTTTGACGTTTAAATTGATAGATTTATTTTCTCATCCTGCTTGGTTAATTGTTCATCTGATTTAAAAATTTTAAATAAACCGACCAGCCTGTTAAAACATTGATTGAATCCGATAAGTTTGCTAGCTTGCTTTGCTTATATAATCCGATAGGTTGATAGATTCATGATAAAATCTATGTCTTGAGGTTTAAGATTGTATGCTAAGTTCGATTAAATTGATTGATCTGATTATATGTTTTTGAGGTTTGATAAATTCGGATACTAGAAAAATTATTTACACGGTTTATGCTAAATACCAATCAGCCTTGAAACTGATTCATTGAAATTCATGCTTGAAATCTATATTCTAATATTGCTAAAATCAGCCTTGAAACTGATTGAGCGATTAATAAATCTTTTTTACTAGTCTTGCTAAAATCCATTGATTTTTAAACCCTAATTGCATGATTAATTGAATCTGTTTTTGCTATCTTGATAAACCATAATATTATGAGCACATAGAAATAGTATTGCTGAGACTTGCTAGAATTGACTGATTGATTAAATGCCTTTAAGATTGATAGTCATTGTCCTCACAAGATTGAAATCCGAATTGATTGTTTTTAAGAGTAAGGCCGCATGAAAATTATACCTAATATTGAGTGATATATGATTTGAGATGTCGAAAATCAACCTGAATTTTGCTGCCCTAAATCTCTCTGGAGATAATTATTTACGGTGGGCATTGGATATAAAGATTATCCTAAAGTCAAAAGACTTGGTGAATGTATCATAGAAGGCATATGCCAATGAGAAAGATTGATACATGCAATATTAATTATTAGCCATCTTCTTATTAAGAGTCTCAAAGGTCAGTATCTGACTATAGAGAATCCTGTAGACCTTTGGACAGAGTTAAAAATCGAGATATGATCACCAAAGAACGGTGTTATTACCAAAGGCCCTATTTGATTGGAGGAATCCCAGAATCCAGGACTATAAGTCCATGGATGAGTCTATTGGTAGTTGAGCAAAAATAATAGATTACTGATGAGAAACAGTGAATTGAGACCTCCTGGATTAACCCCATTACCTGATACCAATAAGGCCGCAGAAGAAAAAAAAAGGTAACCACATCCAGAATGATAGACCACACGTTCATGGCCGTGGAGGGTGGAAAGGACGTGGCCATGGCCACTATAACACATTTGGCCGTGGGAATCACTATGGCAGAGGCCATGGGTATCAACCCAATTTGAGCCATGGTCAAGGCAGTTGCCGTGGTATATCCTTTAAACCACAAAGCTCGACCAAATCAGTGTGCCATAGATGTGGAATGGGGAACCATTGGGCTAAGATATGAAGGACTCCCAAACATTTTTGTGACCTCTATCAAAGAGAGTCTGAAAGGGAAGAATCCTGAAACCCACTTGGTCTATAAAGATGGTGAAAATAATTTCGAACATAATCAAGATGATCTTATGGAATATGAGACTTATGATTGCCTAAAAGAATCAAGTTGATAATCTGATTTCGACATCAAACTTGTGTTATTGCTTTGCTTGTATGCTTTCTCTGATTTTTATCTCCTTGAATTTATTTCTATTACATTGCCTGCTTAGATTAAATGAATGAATGATTTTTCTATATGAGTACACTGAAAAACGCCAATATAAGTACTAAAGCAGGTATCACCATCTGAAAGAAGACATGGCTAGGCTAATATATTATTGCCTAAGGTATGCATCTAGAAATCAGTGATGCCTTATATTCACCCAGCTCTAAGAGCAAGAGCAGCCTATTGAGTTTTAAAGATATAAGAATGAATGGTTTCCATATTGAAACAATGGGCGAAGAAACAAAGAGTTTCCTTCAGATATATGTTAAAATCGCCCAAGGCCATAATAAGTCCTAAAGACTATACATGCATTCTCTACTGACCTAGACTATGCATAGATCAGTATGATAGAGCTAAAAGCCTGCAAAATATACATTTTATTGCACGACCGGATTGGCCATCTGGTCCAAACATGATGCAAAAATTGATATTCAACAGGCACACATTAAAGATAAGAGAGTTATCCCAAAATCCTCACGTGTGTAGCATGTACACAAGGAAACTCATTAGTCCATCACCAGTAAAACGGCTACGAGCCCCTTTTTTCATAATAAAGACTATATGTCTAGATACTGTGGGAACCGAAATTCGCACTGTCGATTTCCGTTTAAATAAGGAAACTAGGAAACCCTAATTTTCCAGAGGACCTGGATATCTGCTATTACCCCACCACACGTCAATCAATCAGAACACGAGAATAACAACGATAAGAATAAGAAATCGAAAAAGAGAGCAAAGTAGATCTTATTACGAATCTGCGTATGAGCGTTTACAACAAGGTATAAGCCTGGGCTCGAGAGCTGTCGGCGAGATTCCTAGTTCTAGCAACCCTAAGACGGCTAAACCTAATTGAGTCGCAGCTCGAAATAACAAAAACGGAATTGCCTAAATGCTCTAAGTGCTAAGTTTGCTCTGAAAAGTCCTCCCCCCATGCTCCTCGCCTAGGACTCCTTATATACTAGCTCCAAGGTCGGTTTAAGCTTTTACTCTTCTGCCTTAAGCCGTCATAGCATAAAAATGGAGATATTCCATTTTTCCCAATCTTCCAATTATCTTCAAAACTTCCGTATTTATCCACGGAAACTTGACATTTATCCTTCCTAGTGGACCAAGCGTAAACCGTGTTGCGGTTTACGGGCTTTTGGTTAAGAAATCGTAGGATGGGCCTCGAGTCGTGTTTTAGATCCCTTTGGACCGTCTTCGACTCGACCGTTTACTACGAATTTTTTGATAAAGAACAACTTTCCGCGGTTTCTAATCCGCGAAGTTTGATCGATGATTTGAATAGCGGAAAACATGGACTGAGCTTGCTACGGTCTTCGGGAGATAGCATTCGAAGGTTTGACGAGAATGCATGGATTGATGTCGTATCGATGTTCGGAAGGGTTCAATCGCTACACAGCGACTGAACTTCGGCTCGAGCCCGGTTGCTACGTAGCGACCGAGCTGGACGAGCGCTCGGTCGCTACGTAGCGACCGAGCTTTGGCTTGAGCTCTCGTCGCTACATAGCGACCGAGCGGGACGAACGCTCGGTCGCTACGTGGCGACCGAGCGGGAAGAGCGCTTAGACGCTATGTAGCGACCGAGCTTGACTCGAGCTCGGTCGCTTCGTAGCGACCGAGCTTTGGCTCGGACTTGGTTGCTACGCCGACCGGACAGCGTGTATGCGTGGTAATTACGCAACGGTCGAGCTTGGTTAGTTTGGTTTGAATCTTCAAGGATACTTCTTCGTAAAAACTTCGTGTTTGGTTATATTTTACGAAAGTTACATCTTCCTTTTTTTTACTATCTCTTTCGGAAATACGATCTCCGAGGATTTTTGGTTGGTAATTCCGTCGTAACCGTTTTTGACCCCAACAGTTAGCCCCCAGCCCGTTAGGATCATGCATCGTAGGATCCTAGCGTGCGGTTAGGCATGTTCGGCAAGTTAGGCGTGATGGATGGAATTAATATCCGAAAGTCCGAGCTTGAACAGTAAATCCTCATGCTTATAAGAAGGGAGGTAACTTGTTTCATAATTTTTTCACTTTCTTGTCTTTCTCTAAGATCTTTCTTAAGAAAAATTTCTTTCTTTCTCTCCACCCTTTTCCTCTATTTTCTTAGGAGAAGTTTAAAGATGTCGAGCAAGAAAAAGATTGCGAAAAAGGGTCTTCATCCGCGAGTGCTTACGAAGAGCTCATTGTTCCGAAGATGGAGTTCGTGCCTCACTCGGTACATCCTGCCGAGAACGAGGCATGGTGGGTTGCTCATTATGGCTCGTTGACCCCTCCCAAGGAGAAGTCGTTCCCGGTCCTGACCCATCGTGGAGTCGAGAAAGGGGATGCAAGCAGGAGTACCACCGACGAGTTTCTCGCGATCATGCGATCGTTCTTCTATCCCATATCCCGGATGCTGTGGAGTTCCGGGTTCCTCGCCGTGGGGAATGTGCTAACAGCCCCCCAGAGGGTTACTTCACTTGCTACGAGGCGTTCGTAGTGCGTTGTCGCCTATGGTTCCAATCCCAATACCCGAAATTCTCGTCCGAGTGTTGGACCGTTTCGAAGTTGCGATAAGCCAGTTGACTCCCCTTGCCATTCAGCATCTTATTGGGATCCTGATCCTAAGCTACGAGCATGGCCTTTCCCTTTCCGTCGATCATTATGAAGCGCTTTTGAGGCTTCAACTTGTCACAGATACGGATAAGCATAGGTTGGTCCCTCGGAAATTTATGTCAGTGGTTAAGAAGTTCATTTCGAACTTCAACTCGTGGAAGAAGTTCTTTTTCTTTGTTCGTATAGACGCTGCGTCCGTCGAAGAGAGTTGCATTCCACTGTTCCGGAGGTTGCCGAATGATCGTCCCTTCATCAACCCTCTTGCTCCGTTCCCTGAGGACATCATTGCGGTGAGGGATCTTCTCAGGAACGGTCCCTTCTTCTGGACTTCTTTTACGCCGAAGAGGGTTCGGAAGGCACTGAGATTCGTGCAACCCGGTCCTGCTTTGGCTGCGGACACGGGAAGCGACTCCGAATCTGACGACCAGAATCCCGTCGAAGCTCCAACAGCTGTGCCGGAGTCGAGCTCTCGGAAGGGAAAAGATGTCGATCTTGGCGACATAGAATTTTCGATGGATGACTCTATGCTTCCAGGATGGGATCCGAACCTTGCTTACGGCGATGGGAGTGGTTCGAGCGAGGTCCCTATTCCGGATTTCGATGATTTCTTTGCTGATCTGCCACCGGGTTTCGATGCTCCTCCTCCTACGAAAGAATCGGCGAGGCCGAGAGTCGTTGCGGAAGGATCTCGCATCATCAATGGGGTTAGTTTTTTGAGAATTTTTTGGTGATTGTCCTATGTATATATATATTTATAACATTATCAATCGATTTTGCAGGGCCTGAGCTTGCTGCTCGGCTCGGCCATTGAGGCGGGCATAGAGAAGCAGGTTACTCCGCTTCAAAGCGGAGAAAGCGGAGCGGGATCTCGCTCGCGTGCAAGGCGAGATGTTGGAGCGAGAGGCGCAACTTACTCGTGATCATGCGCGGGCCATCCGCAAAGCGGAAAGGAAAGGCAAGAGGGAAATCGTCGAGGTGATGAAGACTCGTGCCTCTCAATTCCAGGTTGAGTATGGGAACCTCAAGAATGCCTTTACCTTGGTGGGTGACTTTCGTGAGTGCCGCGGTTCGGTCGGAAGTCTTTGGAGGACGCGAGCCGATGACTATGCGTTTGAGGAGGAAATGAGCTTGATGAAGAGTGGGATGAATGAACGTGCCCACGCTGAGGCGCTTATCCCTCCGATCGACGAGCGGATTCAAGGGTTCTGGGATTCCATCCCGGTTTCCCTCGATACCGAGGAGGTTTCGACTGGGTTTCCCGATGATGGCGAGGAAGTGGATCGTCCCGCGGATGCGTTCGGTGCTTCGTTGTCCGGGGACTTTGACTTTGGATTATGAGAGGTGGAATAGTTATCGAAAGAGAGATGCTCGTCTTTCTGTTTCATGTTTATGGCCGATTGTGGCCGAGAGATTTGTACGGGCCTGTTTTGGCCGTTTTTATCGTTTATCGGGATTGGCCGTTGGTGGCTTTGAATCCCCTTACCGCTTTACGCGGTTATTTATATGATGAATGTTTTCGTTTTCGAGTTTTCCTGAGTAGGTTTGAAGTAAATATGAGTTGTCGTCTCATATTTAATTCCGATGAGACGTTCAATCTGTTGGTTCGTTCGTGATTTTCGTAAAAATTATTTATCTTTACGATTTTCGAGAACATTGAGATACGAACGAGAGACATGGTTTAGGATCTCGTATCTTTTAGATATCATGCCTTGAGATGTTTGAGACCAGAGCGTTGGGTTTAGGGCAAGACCTAGGTTTACTTTCGGTTAAGGTTTATGCGGTGACTAGCCGGCTATCGTTTTTCCTGTTGCGATTTCTTCCTGATTCGCACCGATTTAAAGTCCGCGATATGTTCTCGGCTTATATGACTTGTATGGTACGAATCGAGCATCTTCTCAGAATTAACTGGAAGTGCTAAACCAAAATTTCGGATTTTTGTTGTAGCGCGCTTTTGTCCTTGTGCTGGACGTTTTTAAAGATCAAAAGAGTGATCGAATTGCGTTTGTTTAAGACGGCTGGCGTGTTCGTCGGGGCCAATCGACGAACGGGGTGTAAGGTTTTGGTGGTCGCGTTCGGACAATTTGTTCGTATTATCTTCGAATTTTAACTTTGCGACGTCTCGCAGTTGTTTCGAGGATTATACGTGTATCTTTTGTGCGTTTGAAGGATGATGATTTTTTTACGATTTTTGGGCCGGATGAGGCTGCAGACAAGAGTCTTAATGTTTCCAGGCGTGTCCTGAAAATTTTTTTGTTTAACTGAAGCGTAAACGTTTTCCGATAAAAAGGACAACGTATATTGTAGTAAAAGTTTTTGAAGTTTCTTAAAAACTCGATTACAATAATGGCGATTTTTTAAGTGGGAGTATACGAGTATACGCACCCACTCCCCCCCCCTTTTAGAGAGGGGGATAGCTGAACTCGTCTTTTGACGAGCTGCCTACGTACCCCTTTCGAGGATCAAGCCATCTCGTAGTTCTGTTTCATGCCGCGAGTGTTCTTACTCGGCGGTAGATGTCGCGATGTCCGCCTTGACCTTGTCGATCGTGGCTGGTCAACGCTATTTTCCGATGTTCCGGTTGAGTTGTAGCGTGGGCTTCAGACTTGTGTCGAGCTTCGACGTCCGATGCGTTTGCGTTGGTAGACGTTTTTAATTCGTTTTTCCCCGGGGTGCTTTTGGCCGAAGATTGGTCTATCTTCGTGCGCTTGCCGTTTACAGCTGCACAAGTCGTGATTTTTTCTTAACTTGTGCTCTGCGAGGAAGCATAGCCGCGACTGTTTTTGGCACCCCCAGATGGCCGCGACTCCGCTTGGGGTTGGGAATTTGAGACCCAGGTGGAAGGTTGACGGAACTGCCTGCATGGCGTTGAGCCATGGGGTTCCCATGATCACGTTGTAGATAGCGGGATGATCGACCACCGCGAACTCGACGATTTTCGTGATCTCCTTGGCCATGACTGGCAATTGGATCGATCCAAGAGTCATCGATACTTCGCCTGAAAAACCCGTGAGTGGTTTTGGCGTCGGAATTACTTCTCCGAGTTCGATGCTCATCCGTTTGAGAGTGTCGCGGAAGATTACGTTGACCGTGCTTCCCGTGTCGACGAGTACCCTTCCGACTTCTAAGTCTCGTATAACGAGATCTATGACGAGCGGGTCGCAGTGAGGTTGATCGATGCCGCCGGCCTCTTCCTTTGTGAAGGTGATCGAGCAATTTTGGCCATCTCGGGGAGGAGACCATGTAGACCAATTTGCGCTCGACTCCGCCTTCCGTTGGTAAGCCTTGATGGCCGACACAGTGTCGCCGCAGTATTGTGATCCTCCGATGATCATATTGACTCTGCGGCGATTGTTATCGTTCCCTTTGTCGTCTGGCCTCCTGCCGCGTTTATCCCCAGGCTGGTTTTGTTGAGGGATTTTTCAGCGGACGGATTTCTGTCCGTCTTTGGAGGGCGATCAGAATCGAGGATCAGATCCTTGACGCTAGTTACTTCCGAGAGCTCTCCAGCGAGTAGCTTCGCGGCCAGTCTTGCTCCCAAGACTTTGCAGTTGGTTGTGGAATGTCCTCGGGATTGGTGGAACTCGCAGAAGGTGTTTTCGTCATACCCTTGATTGCGAGTCCATGTGTTGCCCGTGGTCCGACCCTGATCCGAGTTGATCGCATAGTTATGCGCCCCCTGGAGATCTTCCCCCTCGTGATGGACGTACTTGCCGTTACGAGAGTTCTTCTTTTTCCCTTTCGGGTCCACGTCTTTCGAGGATGGTCTTACCGCCTTATGTTTTTGCGATAAGACTTTAGTTTCCTCCTCTACTATGATGTAGTCCGTTGCTTTGTGGAGGGCGTCCTGGATCGTTCGTGGTTTGTCGAGAGTTATCCACTTTCTGAATTTCGACTTGTACCAGAGCGTCTTTCTCAGCGCGTCGATGGCCACTTTGTCGCTTATCCCACTGACCCTTGACATTATCAGCTTGAACCGACTGATAAACTCGCGGAGGGGTTCGTCTTCCCTCTGGGAGAGACTCCAGAGGTCAACATCGGAAGTTTCTCTGTCTATGAATACAGAGTATTGCTTGAGAAATTCCGATGCGAGCTGTCGGAAACTCCCGATGGTGTTACGACGAAGGCGTGCGAACCATTCAAGTGCTGCTCCTTCCAGGTTTTCAACGAACAGGCGGCAGTAGCCGGCATCCTTTTCGCCGTCCTTCAGTCTAGCTCTTCCCATCGCGATGTGGAAAGCCTGAAGGTGCGCTTTTGGATCGGCCGTACCATCGTACTTCGGTACTTTGATTTTTCCCGGATCGGACACCCTCATGTCCGAAATGATTGGTAAAAGGGGTCTTCCGAGCTCCTTCCAACAGTCGATCGATTTCGGGGGCAGCACTAGTAGCATGATGGATTTGAGACTTTACGGCCCTCACTTCTGCCGCAGTCTTGGTGATGTAGTCGCGAAGATCGCGGATATCCGATGTCTCGTCAGTAGATTTCCGAGCCTGTCGGCGTTTACTGCGAGTGAGCTCGGTTTGTCTTTCAGCCAGCTCCTCCTGTTCGTTCCAATAGGCGATTTCTTCCTCTTCCGTCATTGGTTTTTCGAACGGGGAGCCTTCCCGAGCAGATCGGCTTCTGGTCCTTCTCGGATGTCTGTCGACGTCCTCGTCGGTGTCGTTGGAAACATCGCTAGGATCCAGGTCAATGTGTTCGGCTTCGTTATCCTCCGAGTCCTTTGCAGGGGGCGGAAGACTTTCAGGGTTCCCCTTTTCGATGGGAGATTTCTCGCTAGGGTTTTGACCGGAAGGTCGTTCCCGCGCGACTCCTGATCTGTCGAGTGGGGTAGCGAAGTCGAGCCTTTCCCGCGGATTTTGGTGGTTCCGCGGGGGCGGATTGCTTGGGTCCTTGCCGTTAAGATTTCAACCTGTTGGGTCAAGGTATTCACGAGCTTATCCTGTTCTTCCGACCTTTTCTCATAGGTGGCGAACATCTTTTAAACTCCTCGAGCGTCGCGGCGTTGGCTTGTGCGTTGGCCCCGGATACGTCCGCTACTGGAGTGTGGAGATCGGTGCCGCTGCCTCCGTTAAGAGGAGTTTGCACGTTATCCGCGTCGTTAGTTGACATGTCTGATCGAGAGTGATGTGGCTTTTGCGGTTTAGATTGATCCGTACCCCCCCCCCTCTCTAGCGCCAAACTGTGGGAACCGAAATTCGCACTGTCGATTTCCGTTTAAATAAGGAAACTAGGAAACCCTAATTTCCCAGAGGACCCGGATATCTGCTAATTACCACACGTCAAGCAATCAGAACACGAGAATAACAACGATAAGAATAAGAAATCGAAAAAGAGCAAAGTAGATCTTATTCCGAATCTGCGTATGAGCGTTTACAACAAGGTATAAGCTGGGCTCGAGAGCTGTCGGCGAGATTCCTAGTTCTAGCAACCCTAAGACGGCTAAACCTAATTGAGTCGCAGCTCGAAATAACAAAAACGGAAATTGCCTAAATTGCTCTAAGTGCTAAGTTTGCTCTGAAAAGTCCTCCCCCATGCTCCTCGCCTAGGACTCCTTATATACTAGCTCCAAGGTCGGTTTACGCTTTTACTCTTCTGCCCTTAAGCCGTCATAGCATAAAAATGGAGATATTCCATTTTTCCCGATCTTCCAATTATCTTCAAAACTTCCGTATTTATCCGCGGAAACTTGACATTTATCCTTCCTTGTGGACCAAGCGTAAACCGTGCTGCGGTTTACGGGCTTTTGGTTAAGAAATCGTAGGATGGGCCTCGAGTCGTGTTTTAGATCCCTTTGGGCCGTCTTCCGACTCGACACGTTTACTACGAATTCTTTTTGATAAAGAACGAACTTTCCGCGGTTTCTAATCCGCGAAGTTTGATCGATGAATTTGAATAGCGGAAAACATGGACTGAGCTTGCTACGGTCTTCGGGAGATAGCATTCGAAGGTTTGACGAGAATGCATGGATTGATGTCGTATCGATGTTCGGAAGGGTTCAATCGCTACTCACAGCGACTGAACTTCGGCTCGAGCCCGGTTGCTACGTAGCGACCGAGCGGGAGCTTGAGCTCGGTCGCTACGTAGCGACGACCGCGGGACGAACGCTCGTCGCTACGTAGCGACCGAGCGGACGAGCGCTTGTCGCTACGTAGCGACCGAGCGGGATGTCGCTCGTCGCTACGTAGCGACCGAGCGGGATGATCGCTCTATCGCTACGTAGCGACCGAGCGTGATGATCGCTCGGTCGCTACGTAGCGACGAGCGGACATCGCTCTAGGTCGCTACGTAGCGACCGAGCGGGACGAGTGCTCGGTCGCTACGTAGCGACCGAGCGGGACAGTCGCCGGTCGCTACGTAGCGACCGAGCTTTGGCTCGAGCTCGTCGCTACGTAGCGACCGAGCGGGACGATGCTCGGTCGCTACGTAGCGACCGAGCTTTCCGAGCTCGGTCGCTACGTAGCGACGATCTTTGCTCGAGCTTGGTCGCTACGTAGCGACCGAGCTTTGGCTTAGCTCGTTCGCATAGAGCGACCGAGTGGGACGATCGTTCGGTCGCTACGTAGCAACCGAGCGGGACGAGCGCTTGTCGCTACGTAGCGACCGAGCTTCGGCTCGAGCTCGGTCGCTACGTAGCGACCGAGCTTTTGGGCTCGAGCTCGGTCCGCTACGTAGCGACCGAGCTGGACGATCGCCGGTCGCTACGTACGACAAGCTTTGACTCGAGCTCGTCGCTTCGTAACGACCGAGCTTTGGTCGGACTTGTTGCTACGCAGCGACCGGACAGCGTGTATGCGTGGTAATTACGCAACGGTCGAGCTGGTTAGTTTGGTTTGAATCTTCAAGGATACTTCTTCGTAAAAACTTCATGTTTGGTTATATTTTACGAAAGTTACATCTTCCTTTTTACTATCTCTTCGGAAATACGATCTCTGAGGATTTTCGGGTGGTAATTCCGTCGTAACCGTTTTTGCCCGCAACAGATAATACTGGTGAATACATGTCCCAAGCGATTAAATGATTATGGTATGTCCACGGGGGTAAGTGTGGAACATTCTGTGATACACGTCCATACCAAGAACGGCTTGGCCGAAATCTTTTAAAACGCAAATAGCTGATTGATAGACCATAACTTACGAGTCAAAACTCCATTCACAGCTTGGGCCAACACGAAATTTACATGCACCTAAGTTAATACGCATCATGCATTTAGTGAGGTCATAGATATCCCCTATCACAATAATAA